>NC_142443.1:21966666-22118181 GCF_059453495.1 Arachis ipaensis
AAATAAAAACAAAAATATTTTAATTCTAGTTTCCCTTTTTACTTCTCAATTTTGAATTCCTCTACCTCTTTATTTGAATTCTTTTTCTCATTCCTCTATCTTCATTCTTTTTTCTTCTTCATATCTCACTGAGAGCTCTCTATACTGTGACATAGAGACTCCCATTTTTCTTTGTCTCCTATTTATATATGCAGGAGCACCAAAGTCACTATGGTTCCGAAGAGGAATACATTGGGTTCCTATATATTTGACACTCCTATTAATTCAGATGACTTTAAAGTCAACCTAGACCAGGTCCTACAATTGCCAGTTTCATGGACACCCACAGGAAGACCCCAGTAAGTTCATCTCTGACTTTCTGCAGTTCTGTGACACTGTAGAGGCCAATGAAGTGTACCCTGAAGTCTCTAGGCTAAAACTCTTCCCATTTGCTTTGAGTGATCAAGAAAATGAATGGTGGCATATGGAACTTAAAGGAAGTGTGAACACCTAGGATAAGGTTGTTAACAATTTCCTGAACAGGTTTTCTCCCTCACAGAGATTAACTAAACTAGTGACAGATGTTCAGACCTTCCGGCAAAAGGAGAGCGAGTCCCTCCATGATGCTTGGAAAAGGTACAAGATGATGTTCAGGAATTGCCCTTCCTTTATGTTCTCAGGATGGAGCAAGACTATCATCTTCTATGAAGCCATTTCTGAGATAGCCAGGAAGACAGTAGATCACTTTGCAGGTGGTTCTTTATACTTTATAGAGACACATGAAGAGGCAGATGGGCTCATTGAGATAGCTGCCAATAACCAGCACTTATACTCCTGTGAGGAGACCCTAGTTAGGACAAAAGTTCTAGACATGGAGACCTTAAAAGAAGGTGGGACAGTAGTCTTCACCAAGGAGACCGAACCTTAGGAGCATGCTAGTGAGGGACTTAAGGCAATCAAGGACCAGGAGGATCCTGAGAATGCCAGTGAGCACGCCCCTACAGAGGAAAAAGAACCTCAAGTTGATTCTTCTCTGGGCATGCAAGAGGAGCCTGTGACTCCCACAGAGCACACCCTTGCAGAGGTGAAAGAGCCTCAAGAGCTAGCTTTCCTAGGCGTGCAAACAAAATCAGAAGATGAGCAACTGGCTCATTTCCTAGCAATACTCAAGAAGCTGCAAGTCAATATCTCTGTTGCAGAGGTATTGGAAAAGAAGACCCCCTACACGGCCTATCTAAAAGGCATTATTTTTTAAAAGAAATACTTAATGAGAGATGAGACTGTGGTACTGACCAAAGAGTGCAGTGCTTTAGTCCAGAATGAACTGCTAAGGAAGATGCCCGACATAGGGAGCTTTCAGCTCCTATGTCCTATTAGAAAGATCACTTTTGACAAGGCCCTGTATGATCTTGGCTTGAGTTTAAATCTGATACCTTCATCTGTGATGAAGAAGCTGAGAATCCAAGAGACACAAGAAACAATGATTACCTTGCATGAGGACTGGATGGTGTTCAATATTCTTGACCCTCCATTACCCCCTGACAAGAAGGGCACTTGCATAAAGGATTCAGCATTCAAGCCTCCTCCTTTGATTGAAACCAATTCAATCCCTTCTAAGACCGAATGTAAGTTTGGTGTTGGATGTACACTATCCACCAAGGAGGAAGGCCCCAAAAGGAAGATGCCTAGGGGCTGAAAAACCAAAAAGATCCCTACTGAAGACTTCTCACCATGGAAGATGATAGTATTCACTTATCTCATCATGGTATTCACCATGGAAGAGGGAAGTGGTAAAAAGGGACACCAACATATTGCTGCAAGCCCAACCCTGCCTCATGCAATGAACAAGATCCTGTCTTTTGAGCGTATTATGCTAATCCATGAGAGAACAAGAATGACGCTCCCAGTAAGGAGTAAGAATTTATTCCTCTATGACTATCTTCCTCCTTGAAAGGAGCTGTCTGCCAAGCTAATGACATTAAAGAAGCGCTTATTAGGAGGCAACCCAACCACGAATAAAGTATTTCTATTCTTATTTCTTTTGTTTATTTTCATTTGAGTTTATTTTAGTTTATTTTTAGAGTTTTCCCTTGCTTTTTTAATGTTTGTGATCATGTGCAGTAGTTCGAACAGAAACAGAAACAGTCAGAGCTGGAAATAGAACACCCTAGAATAAAGACCTTGCTAGCATTGAACGCCAGACAGGGGGCCAGAGTGGGCGTTCAACACCCATGAGGAGCAGCAAAGCTAGCATTGAACGCCAACCAGGGAGCACATAGCTAGCGTTGAACGCCAGGCGGGGGGTAAAGACCTAGCGTTGAACACCGGGAAGGAGCACCCTAATGGGCGTTCAACGTTCTATAAGGAGCATCAAGTTGGCGTTGAATGCCAGCCAGGAGCAAGAGCTGGGCGTTTAACGCCCACAACGGGTAGGGAATTCGAATTCCCTAGCCTCGCAGGACAAGTGGGTCCCACAGAAACTTCACCTACCCCACCTACCTCACCCTCTATCTCTTCCTTTTTCTTCTTCTCCTTCTACTCTCTCAGACCCAATTGTTCATATTTGCTCGAGGACGAGAAAAACTCTTAAGTTTGGTGTTACAAAAGCTTTTCTTTTTTACTTCTACCACTCCTAAGTATGGCACCAAAGACTGGTGAAATCTCAAGGAAGAGGAAGGGAAAGGCACTTGCCTCCACTTTTAGCTTTTGCATTTTGACTTCTACCACTCCTAAGTATGGCACCAAAGACTGATGAAACCTCAAGGAAGAGGAAGGGGAAGGCACTTGCCTCCACTTTCCTCACCTCATTTGTCACCTATGCAATTCAGCTAGAATTTTTATAGAAAAGAGGACAAGCCCATCACTAAAAGAAGGATGGAGCATGTTAGAGAACCGACACATGGATCACAGCAAGAGCATGTGAAGCCGCTTCAACAAGAAATTCCTGAGATGCATCAAGGATGTATTTTCCTCCCCAAGGTTATTGGGACCAATTGCATAATTCTCTTGGAGAATTGGGCACTAACATGGAGCAATTGAGGTTGGAACATCAAGATCAAGCTATCATCCTCCATGAAATAAGAGAAGAACAAAGGGCCATGAGGGAAGAACAACAGAGACAAGGGCGTGACATAGAAGAACTCAAGAACTCTATTGGATCCTCAAGGAGGAGTAGTAGCCGCCATCACTAAGGTAGATTTGTTCTCTTAATTCCCTTTGCTTATGTGTATTTTTCTGTTTTCCATGTATTTTGTCTTATTGTCTGTTTCTAGTGCATGATCATATTTATGTCTTAAGGCTATAAAATATTCTATAATATCTCTCACCTTGCTTAAAAAAAATTTTATTTGAAAAAGAAAAATGAGATACATGAATTTCAAGTTTTATCTTAAGAATAGTTCAATTATTTTGATGTGGTGGTATTGCTTTTATTTTCTGAATGTATGAATGAACAGTGTATGTTTGATAGTGGAGTTTAAGAATGTTGGCTCTTGAAAGAATGGTGAAAAAAGTGAAGTATTATTAGTAATCTAAAAAATCCTACAATTGATGCTTGAAGCAAGAAAAAGTAGCAAAAATCAAGATGCAATGGGAAAAAAAACTTTGCATGCAAAAAAAAAAAAAAATAAAAGTATAAAAAGCAGAAAAAGCCAACAGCTCTTTAAAACAAAAGGCAAGAGTAAAAAGCCAATAACTCTTTAAACCAAAAGGTAAGAGCAAGGATCCAAGTTTTTGAGCATCAATGGTTAGGAGGGCCTAAAAGAAACAAAATCTTGGCCTAAAAAGTTCAATTGAACTCCTCCCCTAACTATATGCTTGTGGTGTGAAGGTGTCAAGTGAAAAGCTTGAGACTGAGCAGTTAAAGTCGTGATCCAAAGCAAAAAGAGTGTGCTTAAGAACTCTGGACACCACTATCTAGGGATTCTAGCAAAGCTGAATCACAATCCGAAAGGATTCACCTAGTTAAGTGTCTGTGGCATTTATGTATCCGGTGGTAATATTGGAAAACAAAGTGCTTAGGGTCACGGCTAAGACTCTAAAGAAGCTGTGTTCAAAAATAAAAAAGAACTAAACTAGGAGAGTCAATAATATCATCTGGATTCTAAGTTCCTAAGGATGCCAACACTTCTGAGCTTCAATGGATAGTGAGATGCCAAAACTATTCAGAAGCAAAAAGCTACTAAGTCCCGCTCATCTAATTGAAACTAAGCTTCATTGAAAACTCTGAGATTTATTGTATCTTACTCTTCTTTTTATCCTACTTTGTTTTTTATTGCTTGGGAACAAGCAACAGTTTAAGTTTGGTGTTGTGATGAGCAGATATTTTATACGCTTTTTGACATCATTTTTATATAGTTTTTGTTATGTTTTATTTAAGTTTTATTAAGTTTTCATAGGTTTTAGTGCAAAATTCACATTTTTTTATTCTACTTTGATTTTGTGTGTTTTTGTGCAATTTCAGGTATTTTCTGGCTGAAATTGAGGAGCTGGAGCAAAAGTCTATTTCAGATACAGAGAAAGCACTGCAGATGTTATCAGGATCTGACCTCTGTGCACTCGAAGGAGATTTTCTGGAGTTACATAAGTCCAAATGATGCACTCTCAACGGCTATGGAAAGCTAATATTTAGGAATTTTCAGAAATACATAATAGTCTATACTTTGCTTCAAAATTGAAGGCCCAAAACTGGCGTTCAACACCAGCCACCAATCATATTCTAGCGTCCAACCCCCACAAGGAGATGACCAACGTCCAACGCCCAAAATGGGGCCCCTAGCCAACGTTCAATGCCCCTAGGGAGTCCTATCACGTGGCTTACTCTTTGCTCAGCCTAAACACTCATCAAGTGGGCCCCAGAAGTAGATTTTCGCACTAATAGACTAGTTTATTATATTTCTGTAATCCTTAGTCATTAGGTTAGTATATATAGGAGAATATCACCCTTGTTTAGGATCTTCTACCACCACTTTTGACACACACGATCTTCTTCCACCTTTTTCACATTTTACATTGTACAGTATAAGCCACTAAACCTCCTAGGTTAGGGTTAGGAGCTCTGCTGAGTTTTATAGATTAATAAAAGTATTACTGTTCTATCTCAATTTGTGTTTGATTCTATTATAATATGTATCTTCGTTCTTCAACCTTATGAATGAGTTGAACTGTCACAAGTTATCTTTATTCTACATGGGTTCAGTGAGCGTCTTTCATCGGATATTGCTGAACTACTAGCTTGATTATACATCTCTTAGATGGCTAATCCACGACTTCGTTGGGGACTTCTTAAGACATCAGTTCAGTCGAGGTATGGGGAGATTAGGGTCTTTGTGATAAAGGCTAGAACCAAGGCGCAACATTCTCTGATCTGGAAGATTCGACCTTGTCTGTGGCATTTTTAGTAGGATCACCAAGGGAATGAACTGCAGGATCTTCACCCTCATTCAGACTGGATGCACACTAAACATGGTGTTCAGCCTAGAAGAAGATTGGTGGCCTCTCAACCCGCGTTGATCACATACAGCCTGCTATAGAAGAAATCATTCACAGTTGGAGTAGACAGTAAGAAAGGATTGATCCAGAAGAACAAAGCATCTCTGAAGCTTTAACCATCTTCTTGCCATTGAATTCACAAACACTGAGTAACGTTATCTTTATTTTACTTTTATGCGCTTAAACAACTAAACAACTTTTCTATCCGCCTGACTAAGATTTACAAAATAACCATTGTTTGACCGAAGCCGACAATCTCCGTGGGATCGACCTTGACTCACCTTAGGTATTACTTGGACGACCCAGTGCACTTGCTGGTTCAGTTGTGCGAAGTTTAATTCCGCGCACCAACGTTCCTCCAGAAATCAAGAAAGTGTTTTAAGAAAATAAAGATGTGATGCCTCCCGAGTTGTCAAAGCAACTACCACCTAAGAGAAAGGTGGATCACAAGATTGAATTATAGCTAGGAGCGAAGTCGCCTGCCTCAGCGCCATACCGGATGGCATCGCTATAACTTAAGGAGTTGAAGAAGCAACTCAAGGATCTGTTAGATGGTGGATTCATCCATCCATCGAAGACTGAGTTGGCAGCCATTTCCACTGTCGAGGGAGATATTATATGCATCATCAAAAAAGGTTTATATCATGATCCATTAGCCAAGTTAGCTTGAGAAGGAAAAAAATTTTGGCTAGAAAATAACCTTTTGTATACCAAAGGGAGAAGACTATACATCCCTAAGTAGGAAAATCTAAGAAGAAAGTTAGTGAGAGAATGCCACGACACTAGGTGGGCTGGTCACCAAGGTCAACGAAGAACCTTGGCACTCATTGAATCATCCTATTATATTGACCTCAAATAAGGGATGAAGTGGAGAGTTATGTGAAAACTTGTCTTGTGTGCCAACAGGATAAAATTAAAAAATAAGGCACCAAGTGGGTTGTTAGAACCTTTGCCTCCGCCAGAACGACTGTGGAAAAGTGTCTCTCTAGATTTTATCTCTGTCTTACCAAAGTCTGAGGGGTTTGGATCTATCCTTGTGGTAGTGGATCGATTTTCGAAGTATGCCACTTTTATACCTACCCCTACTGATTGCACTACAGTGGAAGCAACTCGATTATTCTTTAAGAATGTGTTGAAATATTGGGAATTGCCTTAGAGCATCATTAATGATTGAGATCCATACTTTACAGGGAGATTATGGACTGAGCTATTCAAACTCCTTAGATCAGAGCTTCATTTTTCAATGAGTTTTCATCCTCAAACTGAGAGAGTGAATACCTTACTCGAGTGTTACTTGAGGCATTTCGTAAGCGCTAATCATAAAAATTAGACAAAATTTCTGGACATTGCTCAGTTCTCATATAATTTGCAAAGAAGCGAGTCCACAAGGAAGAGTCCATTCGAGATTGTGACTAGACAATAGCCGCTTACACCATACTCTCTTTCTTCGTCTTACTCAAGGAAGAATCCTGGAGCTTATCATATTATGGGAAGAACAAGCAAATGTCACTCATTCTTATCTCAACAAAGCTACAAAGAGGATGAACAAATAGGCAGATAAGAACAACTTTTAGTCCAGTTGTCAAAATGACTACTCTACAAGTAATGTTAGCATTAGCAACGACAAAGAAATGGCATTTGAAACAGCTAGACATCAATACTGTCTTCCTTCACAGAGATTTGGATAAGGAAGTTTATATGAGGATACCACCCGGTTTGGCTGTGTCACAACCAGGTTTGGTTTGTAAATTACAAAAGTCGCTATATGGACTTAAACAAGCAAGCAGACAATGGAACATTAAACTCACTCAGACTCTTGTTGATGCTGGTTATAAGCAGTTTCATTATCATTCCCTTTTCATCAAAAAACAATATGAAAGCTTCACTGCCATTCTAGTATACGTTGATGACTTGGTTTTAACTGGGGATGACATTGACGAAATCAATTCCATCAAGCAAATTTTGGATGACAAATTCAAAATAAAGGATCTTTGTGATCTCAAGTACTTCTTGGGAATGGAAATAGCACTCTCTAATTTTGGAATTCATATTGATCAGGGAAAATACGCCATGGATTTTCTCAAGGATTTTGGTTATCTAGATTGAAAATCTCTCTCCACTTCGTTTGATTATAGTCAGAAACTTTTGAAGGAGTCAGGTACCATTTTAACGGACAACACTACTTATAGACAGTTCATCGACCGACTCCTTTACCTCACAAGTCACAAATACTAGACCCAATATCTCTTATGATGTGGGACGTTTGAGCCAATTTTTAGACTGTGCAACTACTTCTCACCTACAGGTTGCTTTTCGCGTACTCCGATATTTAAAAGGCAGGTTTATTTTTCTACTCTACTTCTAATCTGCATCTCACTGAATTTGCCGATGCTGACTGGGCTACCTGTGTTGATACTCGTCGCTCTATTTCCGGTTATTGCTTCATGCTTGGGAACTCTCTCGTTAGCTGAAAGAGTGAGAAGCAAACCACAGTTGCCAAGTCCTCTACATAAGTTGAATATAGGCCTCTTGTCGTTGCCACTTGTGAAGCTAGTTGGTTATCTTTCTTAATGAATTTCATTGGTTGCCGCTTCAAAAGTCTATCACTCTATTCTGTGACAACCAGTCAGCCATTCACATTGTCAATAATCCTGTCTTTCATGAAAGAACCAAACACATTGAAGTGGACTGCCACGTTATTTGTGAAAATCAGTTCTTATTCATCTTATACCAATTCGTTCTAAAGATCAACTTGCTGATTTTCTTACCACTGTCACCGGCTCTTTTTCTTACTAATGTTTCCAAGCTAGGATTGTTAGATTTATACAATTGTAGCTTGCGGGAGGATGTTACCTAGATTATTTTTTTATTAGTTTAATATTGATAGTAATTAATTATAGTAAAAGTACATAAAGAGTACATAAGATTTTTCATTTTTCTGTTTTTTCATTCATTGAAAATTATCAAAATGAGAAAAACTAATTTTTTTCCCCTTCTCTCAACTTTCACTCTATCTCTCTCTTCTAATTCGTCAAACCATTAACATCAAATAGCTTAGGACATGAGATTTTCTTCATGCACCATTGTTCTTTTCTTCTAGTTTCTTCTTCATAATTATTAGCAAAGAAAGAAAAACATGAAACAACAAGGGAAATAAACATATGTGAAATCTTGAATAGAATTTAGCTATGCTATGAGAAATCGGAATGAAGACAGAGAACATTGAAAAGTGAGTTAGAAAGAGATATTGTGAAAATTGTGCACAAGAAAAAGAAGGAGAAAAAAAATCAGCAACGAAGGAGCACCGATCAGAAAAATATTCACAGAAACACGATGAATGACAGAGACTGGATGAATCACGAAATGCGTGTTCTTCACGGACAATCAATTTTCGAATCAAAACAATCGATTGTTTTCTGAACGATGTAAGATAAAAAAAATTCTTCTACGAACCAATCAATTACTACAATGAAAAATTGATTAGATCTCTGCAGATTGCAATTTCTGCAACTGCGAAGATCTCATACCGATTAATAAAAATTGATAATTAAGTAGATAGATAAATGATGAACAAAAAATGATAAAAAAATTGATAATAAAAAAGATTGATAAACAATTACAATTATAGAATTGGATAATTAGAAAATAAATTAATAATAGATTATGAGCTAATTATTAATCTTAGTATTAAAAAAATAAAATTAGGATATCTAAATTAAAATAAAATTAAAAAAATTAAAGATAAAATTCTAAAAATAAAATAGATAAAAAATAAAATAAAAATTAAATTTTATAATTAAATAATAAATAAAAATTAATTTATAATAAAATTAAATAATAATTATTTAATAATTATTAAAAAATAAAAAAAATATATTTTATTATTAAAACTATTTAATAATCCAAACATTATTAGAGCATTAAATCCTTTCTCCACTTAATATCCTTTTCGCAATCTTCTTTAACAGTATCATAAAAAAACTACCAAGAGATTACACTTAGTTTGGCTTTCGCTAAATTTTGAATAAAATATTACTTAAAAAATCCTCCTACCTTTAAAATATGGATAAATATGATTTAAAAAATAAAAAAATGTAAAAAATAATCAACTAACATAAATTTTGAATATGTAATTTTAAATGAATAATATTAGAGAGCTAATTCTTTTAATAAATATCAGTTAATTTATTTTATTTATTTTAAATTTTAAATTTTAAACCCTTTAAAAAATTATAATTTTTAAAATTAAAAATTAATTTCTTTTACTTTCTCCTTTTTAATGTACGAAATTTTTTTATTCGTTGATTACTAGTAATTTATGGTGTCTCCTTAATAATACTATCAAAATAAATGCAACCAAGTTTTATATCTTTATCATTAATATTTTTACTCTTTTATCTTTTTTTTAAATTTTAAGATAACTAAATAATTAATAATAGAAAAATATAGGGTAAAAAACGTAAATAAGTCCAGGAAGCTGAGAAATTACGCAAATCCGCAAAACTGAAAATTGCTTCACAAATGAGCCAAAGCATATTACTATATAATTCGAACCAGGTTGGTTCGAACTACAAAAACACATAATTCGAACCAAGGTAGCTCGAATATTGATGGAACAAGTGATGCATGTAATTCGAACAAGTGATGCATGTAATTCGAACCTAGTTGATTCGAACTAGGATTGAGAGTAATTCGAACTAGGTGAGTTCGAATTACACGTTTGGATGCTTTAGCAAGTAATTCGAACCTAGTTGGTTCGAATTAGTCAAAGTTTGCCTCGAATAGTAATTCGAACTATGCTGTTAAAAAATTAATAATTTATTAAAAAAATTAATAATTTAAAAATTAAAAAAATATATTTTTTATTCCATACAAAATAATTAAAAAATATATTTTATTCTATACAAAATAATTTTAAAAAATAGCTTAAAAGATGTTATGAGTACTATAAAAGTTTGTAATATTCTATTGATTTAGGTAAATACATGATAAAAATATTTTTCTTTAATTTCTAAATTATTAGTAACTATGTGGAGTATTTCTTTAATGTCCTAAATCATTAGGACATTACAAATTTAATAGTACTTCTAACATTTTTTAAGCCATTTTTTAAATTATTTTGCATAGAATAAAATATTTTTTGTGGTATAATTTAAATAAATTTATTAAAAAATATTCATGATAATTTTTTAATAAAATTATTTAAATTATATGGTGAGATATTACATGATTTGAATTACGCATGTGGAAGTTCGAATCACTCTTATTCAAATTATATGGTGAAAAATTCGAATTCTATACAATACTCTTCTGTCCATTCTTAATAGCTAATGAATATTTTTTAATAAATTTATTTAAATTATATCACAAAAAAATATTTTATTCTATGCAAAATAATTTAAAAAATGGCTTAAAAAATTTTAGAAGTACTATAAAAATATGTAATGTCCTAATGACTTAGGACATTAAAGAAATACTCTACATAGTCACTAATAATTTATAAATTAAAGAAAAAAAAATTTTATCATGTAGAATATTACAAACTTTTATAGTACTCATAACATCTTTTAAGCTATTTTTTAAAATTATTTTGTATAGAATAAAATATATTTTTTAATTATTTTATATGGAATAAAATATTTTCTTTTATTTCTAAATTATTATTGACTATATAGAATATTTTATTTAAAATTTGAATACATTCATGTATTTACTTAAGTTATTAGAACATTACAAATTTTTATAGTACTTCTAACATTTTTAAGCCATTTTTTAAATTATTTTGCATAGGATAAAATATTATTTGTAGTATAATTTAAAAAAATTTATTAAAAAAATTTATTAAAAAATATTCATTAGCTATTAAAAATGGAAAGAAAAGTATTGTATGGAATTCGAATTGATAGCTCATTAATATTTTAAAAAAGTCTCGTAATTAAATATTTTGTTAGCTTTTTTTTAACGAGACTTTTTTAAAATATTAATGAGCTATCAATTCGAATTCCATACAATATTTTTTTTTCCATTTTTAATAGCTCATGAATGTTTTTTACTAAATTTTTTTAATAAATTTTTTTAAATTATACTACAAATAATATTTTATCCTATGCAAAATAATTTAAAAAACATGGCTTAAAAAATATTAGGAGTACTATAAAAATTTGTAATGTTCTAATAACTTAGGTAAATACATGAATATACTCAAATTTTAAATAAAATATTCTACATAGTAAATAATAATTTAGAAATGAAAGAAAATATTTTATTCCATACAAAATAATTAAAAAATATATTTTATTCTATACAAAATAATTTTAAAAAATGGCTTAAAAGATGTTATGAGTGCTATAAAAGTTTGTAATATTCTAGTGATTTAGGTAAATACATGATAAAAATATTTTTTCTTTAATTTCTAAATTATTAGTGACTATGTAGAGTATTTCTTTAATGTCCTAAGTCATTAGGACATTACATATTTTTATAGTACTTCTAAAATTTTTTAAGCCATTTTTTAAATTATTTTGCATAGAATAAAATATTTTTTGTGTCATAATTTAAATAAATTTATTAAAAAATATTCCTTAGCTATCAAGAATGGGCAGAAGAGTATTGTATAGAATTCGAATTGCTCACCATATAATTTGAATCAGAGTTATTCGAACTTCCAGATGCGTAATTCGAATCATATAATATCTCACCATATAATTTAAATAATTTTATTAAAAAATTATCATGAATATTTTTTAATAAATTTATTTAAATTATACCACAAAAAAATATTTTATTCTATGCAAAATAATTTAAAAAATAGCTTAAAAAATGTTAGAAGTACTATTAAATTTGTAATATCCTAATGACTTAGGACATTAAAGAAATACTCCACATAGTCACTAATAATTTAGAAATTAAAGAAAAAATATTTTTATCATGTATTTACCTAAATTAATAGAATATTATAAACTTTTATAGTACTCATAACATCTTTTAAGCTATTTTTTAAAATTATTTTGTATAGAATAAAATATATTTTTTAATTATTTTGCATGGGATAAAAAATATAATTTTTTAATTTTTAAATTATTATTTTTTAATAAATTTTTTAACAGCATAGTTTGAATTACTATTCGAGGCAAACTTGCTCTAATTCGAACCAATTAGGTTCGAATTACTTGCTGAAGCGTCCAAACGTGTAATTCAAACTCACCTAGTTCGAATTACTCTCAATTCTAGTTCGAACCAACTAGGTTCGAATTACATGCATCACTTGTTCCATCAATATTCGAGCTACCTTAGTTCGAATTATGTGTTTTTGTAGTTCGAACCAACCTGATTCGAATTATATAGTAATGTGTTTTGGCTATTCATGAAGCAATTTTCAGTTTAGCGGATTTGCGTAATTTCTCAGCTCCCTTGGCTTATTTACGTTTTTTACCCAAAAATATAAATATAAGAATGCAAATTTATGAGAATATACTAATCATGAGAGGATTTATTTATATCCAAATAATCTAAAAAATATAAACACATATGACATATCCTATTTTTTTTTTTGGTGACTATATCCTAATTTTGTTTTAAAAATATCATTTATATATTAAAATTAATTATTAATATATTTATATATAAATATATATATAATTTATTTTATTTTTAATATATATTTATATTATATATATACTAATAAGATATAACATAATCATCGATTATTTTCCATCGTACAAACTACAAATTACATTAAGGCTATTGTAGCAAGTGATAAGAATAGTAGAATATAATAATGTAGATTTAAGGAGTAAGAACTAAGGACCCTATGACTCATCATCTGGTTTTTGCAATCCATGGTTGGTAACAGTGGTAGTTGGCCCATGGTTTTTAGATGAATGGGACAAATTAATGTGGATCACAAAATGATTGGATTGCTCCTAGGGTTGGAACTTGGAAATGCAATGGGTTAACAATACGTGGAGCTCAAATTAGAATCATAAGTATTTTTTTCTTTCCTTAATTAATAATATCATAATCGAATTATGCGTATAAATAAAGATTGTAATAGTTAAATAATTAAATTATATTCTTTACAAAATTTTAAATATTTGAATAAAATTGTATTTCTAATAAAAAGATATATGTAGCTTTTTACTAAAAATTAGAACTGGGACAAAAGCATGTAACATGCAAGTATGCAACAACTCTTCCCAAAAAAAAAAAAAAAAAAAAAGAAAAGTCTCAATTCATTGAACCATAGTAATCACTCATCACCGTCTCTTCTTTCTATCCACTCATTGAATTCACAATGTAACATTATAATTGATTTATATAAATATCATGATCTTAGTAGTAGTATTCAAAACTCCACCTAAGCAATGATCAAGATTTGGATGCCACGTTTGACGCAAACCCATGTGAGATCTTGAGTGGTTTGCTATGAGCCCATAAAAAGATTGCTTTTCCCTTTGAAATATGCAATCCAATCAAAATCATAAATGCTTAGCTATTTGTGTGGTGAATCTAAAGTCTAAAATAAACCAAATAAAATTATTAACAATATATATGGTTCTCCATTCTCACCCCTTTGGAGGTAACCAAAGCACCATCCCACAAACTTCGGGCTTCCTTACATACCATATGGCCATATTATTATAATAACCTATTTAGAATATCCAAAATTGATTTAAACAAAGGAAAAAGAAAATAAGTGGTGTAGAGAATTTTGCTTTTGTACATGAATTTTATTTCTTTAAGGGAAAAATATTCTAAAGGATTTTTCGAACTTTATAAAACCGCTTATTATCCACAATTCCACAACTCTAGGAATTTTTATGAATAATAAATTTACTATCTTATTAGATGAGGTGGTGAGTAGTAGATTATAAAATTAGGTACAGACATGATAACATGATATGAATGTTTACGTGGGCTTAATTTAGGAAATAAAAGATTGTCTCTGCCCAGGTGATTATCACGTGCGTGGGCTCAGACACTAGATATAAACCAACCACGTAGGAAAAAGTATACCCAAAAAAAAAAAAGGAAAACTAATGTCCCTTAAAAAGAAAATTTTAATTAGTTACAATTTTTTTTAAACTATTATATAAATGATGATGAGAAATTGTTTTGCATTTTTTAATATTTTAATTTTATACAAGATAAAAAAAATAAATACTCATATACAATTGTATTTATCTGAAGTTAATAATTAGAAAACGTTATATAATTTAATAGATTTAAATTAAATTATCATCTAACGATTCTCAATTATTAATTTTACATGAAAATAACTGTGTATGTGAGTTTTTATTAATAAAAAATATTTTGTATAAAAAAATGAAGTATCTTGAGCCTTAATTTATAACTGTTATTTAACCCTGATAGTTGTTTGAATAAAATACCATGTTATTATAATAAAATGTGGCGTTGGATGATTTAAGTTCTGTGTCAAGTGTCAACCATGAAATCACTAGGATATAATAACCAAACAAGAAAATGATTTATATATATTTAGAGACATTATGTATTTATTTTTTATTCAGCCTATTTTTTGTACTCCATTAAAAGAATTTTATATAATTTTGATAAAGCGAGAGAACAGAAAAAAAAAAACAATAAAATAGTAGATAGATATAGAAAGATAATAAATGTTTAATACCATAAAATAAATAAAATTAGACTCAAAAAAATAATTTTATATAATTATATATGTTCAATCATGTATATATATAATAGTTAGAATTTCATTTAATTTTTAAAATTTTTTTATATTAAAAAATTTATACTAAATTTAATAATTTTATAATTTAAATTTTATTAAGATTTTATGTTTTATATATTTAATTTATTTTTTCAATTTCACGTAAAATTTTAATTTTTTTACCGAATAAGAAGATAAACAAGTTGAAATTATGAAACAAGAATGGGTCTTAACCTTGGACCATAGTGAACAGTCAAACAAAATATAGTTTTAGAGAACTGAATTCCCACAGTTTCTAAATCCACACACATTTAACTACTTGCCTACCCGTCAGTTGTGATTGTGATTGTAATTGTAATTATCTATTTATATTTAATTATTTATACATACATATATATAGTAGTTGCTAGTTATTTGGTAACAAGAAATAGAAAGAAAGAAAGAAAGAAGGAATGGAAGAGGGGAATGAGTGTTTGTGCGCGCTGTGTGGGAAGAGCGCTCAGATGCTGTGCGAGTCAGACCAGGCTAAGCTATGCTGGGACTGCGATCGCACCGTTCACGGCGCCAACTTCCTTGTCGCCAAGCACGTCAGAGTGCTCCTCTGCCGCCACTGCCACCGCCCTACTCCCTGGAAGGCTTCTGGTCCCTCCCTCACCGTAACCTCCTCTCTCTGCCACCCTTGCTCTTCTTCTTCTTCTCTTCCCATCACCACCGCCATTCATGATCATGAATCTGAAGACGATGAATCTGAGGATGATGAAGACGAGGAAGAGGAAGAGGAAGAGGAAGATGAATATGAAGCAGAGGAGGAGGAGGGGGAGAATCAGGTGGTGCCTTTGTCTTCCGCTTCCGGCGGCGGTGGTGGTAATACTAATGGCTACGATGACGGAGACATGTCTAGCAACACTGCTTCTTCTTTTCGATTCAACAACTTGAAGCGCTTTCAACATAATAATCATCACAACATCCACCATTCTTCTATTTCTGATGAAGATGTAAGTTTTTCATAATATATACTCTGTTAATTTTATTAAATAAACATTTATTTTATAAGAATAACTGATTTGGTGATGAATTTTCCATGACAGGACGACGATGTAGGTTGTTGCTCGTCTGAAAGATTAGGAGGAGATAACGATGATGAAGATTATATGAGGCCATTCAAGCACCGTAGAATCTTCAATCACAGGGATGATATACATTGCCACAATCATAGACGGTGATGAACATATTTGAACATTAATTAAGATATCATCCTCATGAGAACAATTATGAAAGATGTATGATTATGATGCTGTTCACCAACCACCATGATCAAAACTCGCCCACTAACCACCCCAATTGATGATCACCACCTAAACTTCACACTTCAAGGGTGGATTTTGTTCATGTTAGGGGAAAGTGAAGCCTTAATTTCCCATTTTAATTTTTATCATGTATTTTGATATTTTTTGTTTTATTTAAAGTGAAATCCATTGGTAAAAATGACTGTAGTTGATGACTTGATGTGAATAGTAGCATGGTCCATAGAAGGTAGTAGGTATTTCAAATCATATGCACTCCCTCTTGGCCAGTTATTTCATTATGCAAGGTTAATTACTTTCGTTGAAACGTCTCATTCAATTCAATTAAAGTGTTGTGTATTGAAATCATCTTGTCATCAATGGTTTCCATCTTCTAGATAGTGTAATTGTGTTCGTCTATTAAGTTTGGAAGTGGAAGGGGAAGGTGTAGATATTAGTGGTGGTTGTGAAGAAGGACAAATACACTGTACTTACTACTTACACGACTTATGAGTTATGTCTTATCACAACTTGCCATGTTGGATGAATTTGTCTCCTCCACTTATGGATGTGGTCTAAACTGCTTTCTTTCTCTTTTTTTTTTTTTTTTTATGGGATGACCTTGAAAATATAAGAATTTTTTTAATAAGGAGTGAATATTATAAGTTTATAACTAAATTTTTTAGAAGAGTGTATATTGTCGGAATAAATTATTTTATTAACTCAAATTATCCATATTGAATCATTAAAATTATATCATAATGCGAAAGCGTATTTTTATTCATAGAAATCAGGAATTGATGGAAGGATTTAGATCTTGTGGTTCTTTAGATTTTTCTCAACCAAAGCCTTCTATATTTCTAGGCGGTTGAATTGCAACTCTTTTGATGGGAAAGAGCAACAAAGGCGGCTTTGATATATTGGGAACCGAAACCCTGAAAGCACTATTTATATTTGAGCATGGCACTCATTCAACCCTAAAACCCAAATAAAAATAGTATCTAAAGTCCAAAAGATAATATATCTAAAATTCAAAAGATAATTATCTAAAGAAGAAAAGATAATATCTGGTTTTATTCTCATTAAATGCCAAATAAAAAATAATAATGACTTATTCAATTTAGTATTTATAACAATAAATGAGATCACCATTATATAAGTCATTTAATTTGAAATAACATAATTTGTGATTATAATTAATATATATATTGTCCACAAACAAATAAGGTAATTAAAATAATTTCCTAACATATATTACACTTAATGTTCATATTTTTTTATATTTTATTATAAAAAATAATCTTTTTTTTCACTTAATTTTATTTTTTCTTATAGTATTCTCTTTATATTTTTTTTTCGGTGACTTCTTTATATTAAATCTAGAGTATATATTTAAATAGGTTCTTAAAAAATTTTATAGCGAACATCCTTTGTTTTTAAAAGTTTTATTAGATTGAGGTCTTTGAATTTTATAAAAGTAAGACATATAAATTTCTACTTTAGTTAAATTTATTGTTTTTACTTAAATAAATAGATCTTTAAAAATGTGATAAAATAATTTATATATCTTATTTTTATAAAATTTATAGATCTCAATATAATAAAATTTTTTGAAGACAAAAATATCTGTCGTAAAATTTTGTAAAGACCAATTTGAATATATACTCCTAAATCTTACATATAGAAGATTTAAGTAGTATAGTTTGAATGTGGACCAGTGATATATAAAATGTAGGGTTAAGTAAGTAGTTGTTACATTCTAATGTATTGGATGACTTCACTTTTTTAAAAAGAGTTGAAACATGATTGTTTTAAAATTATAAAAGGTACAAACTCTGTTTTTTCATTTTTCTTAATGCTTACAAAGGACTTTTCTCAATTTTTATACTGAAAAAAAAAAATCACATCCCCAAAAAGAGAAAGCTATAGTGGATAAAGTTTGATCTAGACGTTGAAATATGAGCACTTTGCCCTTTTATTATTTGGTAAAGTACTAATTTTTTGGAAGAAGTTGAGCATGTTGGACATTATAAGGAGACGATGGGGTGTTTGAAGTTTGAACTTCTTTCAACTTATTTAATCATACAAGCATGCTTATTTAATCATTGAGGTTTAGGTTAATTTAGATATTTCGTTTTCCTCTTGTTGAAGTCGGTTATATATACTAGCGGCTAATCACGTCGGTTTTTTATTGTTTTTAAGAAATTAATTTTATTTTTTGTTAATATATTATTTTTTTTTAAATTTATTAGATAAGTATTTTTTATTTTAATATTAATATGACTTTATTTATATTATATTTTATTAAAATTAAAGTTATTATAAATTTTTTTTTAAAATATTAAATTATAAAAGCACATAATAAAGAAGTATATATATTATCAGAAATAATATAGTTCAAAAAATAATGATAATAATATTTAGAAACATTATTTACAAATTTAACTATTTATAATTATTATTAAGTTTAATTATTTATTTTTAATAGTATTTAATTTAGAACCGAGATAAAAAATTATATTCAAAGCACACTCTATTTTCATGCATAATTTTAATTGATAAAAAATATTTTTTTTTAATTTTATATGTAGTTTTTTAAATTTTGTTTAATTTCATTATCTATAACAATATATAAAGTCAATACAAAAGGTTGACTATGACTTTAGTGTCTAATTTTTTTGAACTATATTAACCTTATAACAAACAATTTTATAAAGCAAATTATAAGGACAAAATAATCATACAATTTGTTTTGAAAAATCCAATAATTTTTCATTAAAATAAAAACCGTTTTGTTACTCCTATAATTATAATAACACATCTCCAAAAAAAAAAAAATTACAGACAGTCTGCAAATTGCTAATAAATCAAAAAATGGACAAAAATGAATATCAATATTTTCACATTTCTCACCATCTTCATGCTTTATTGTTTAATTTTATCTATAACAATATATAAAGTCAATACAAAAGGTTGACTATGACTTTAGTGTCCAATTTTTTTGGATTATATTAACCTTATAACAAACCATTTCATAAAACAAATTATAAGGACAAAATAACCATAAAATTTGTTTTGAAAAATCTAATAACTTCTCATTAAAATAAAAACCGTTTTGTTACTCCTGTAACTATAATAACACATCTCCAAAAAAAATGCAGACAGTCTGCAAATTGCAAATAAATCAAAAAATGGACAAAAATGAATATCAATATTTTCACATTTCTCACCATCTTCATGATTTATTGTTTAATTTTATATTAGTTTGGTTTCTACTTTTTTTGTATTTTTCTTGCTGTTGTTCTTCTCTTTTCTTCAATACCCTCGCCTCAATCATCTTCCATTGCCTTCAGTTGCAAATTTTGGACGATTTTGCAGTATTTACTACTTTTACATGCATAACATCCACTTATATTTTTTTTCTTTAATTTACTTATCTAATCTATTTTTTTAGTAAAATTTCTCTGTCTTTTTAATTTATTCTAAATTTTTTACGTATAAAAATTAGCACTATGTCTGTTTTTTTTATCAAATTAATGTAAAAAAAAACAATTTTTTATCTTATCAATTTGATGTAGAAAGAAAACGATTTTTTTTATTTGATATGTGTTTTTATTTTTTAATATATCTTTACTTATTAATAGTTGAATGAAAAAAAGTCTCATAAATATTTTGTTAACTTATTTTTTTTAAATTACTTTATAATAATTTTTTTTTCAAAAATATTGATTATGTAGAGTATTATATTTGATATTTGAGTGCATAAATATTTATTTCGAAACTAAATTAAATTATTAATTTTGTCTACTACTGTAATATTTGTTTTGAATATTGGCAAATTTATTTGATTGGCATGTATATAAGACGCAAGAAAGTTCGTTTAAAAACATTAATATGTTAATTTTCTAAACTATCTAAACTATTAATTATGTAGAGTATTGAATTTGATATTTAATTATATAGAGTACTTGATTTGACATTTATTAATTTTTTAAATTATATTACAAAAAATTATTAATTTAATATTATTCGTTTGTCACATGATTAACATATAAAAGATAAAAAAAGTCTACACCTACCAATGATAGAATAAAAAATTTTCACGCATATTTTGTTAATTTCTTTTTTATTATTTGTAATCTATTTTATATTAGATAATATTATTTTTTATTGATTATTAGTTTGACATATAACACAATAAATATAGCAATATAAAAACTTTGTTAATTGATTTTTCAAATAATATGGTGACCTAAGATAAGAAATTTGTTACTTGATTTTATTAATTTCTTTTTTATTTTTAATCTATTTTATATTAAATAATATTATTTTTTATTGATTATTAGATTAACATAAAATATTTAAATGTGATAAAATAAGAACCGTGTTATACATCTTGTATTGTTTCAACCTTAATGATTATTTTCTTCTCTTTATTTTTCTATCTCATGGACTATGCAATAAGTTTTTAATTTATTATTTTTCCTATATATATATATATATATATATATATTCTATTTTTTAAACCATTTTATTCTATTAGGTTTTCTAATTTATTTTATTATATTTTTTATTTTAAAAATTTTAATATCTAAAGATCTCCTGTATAAACAATTCCAATTATATAATCATCAAGAAGTAGTTCAAGAGAGTATGTTTGAATTTTGGTAATTTATTAAGTCTAATTATTATATAAGAAGTTAAAAATATTTTAAACTTAAAAAATTTTTTACTAATAAAATTGACTTTGTCCAAAATTGTAGAGAGAAACAGAGAGAGAAAGTTGAAGTTTTTTAACTAATTACAAAAATTTACCACCATCAAAGCTATTAAACTTGAGTATATTAAGTGAGGATTAATAAGAAACAAACTAAAACGATCAATCTAAAAATTTTTTTATCTCTCTTTATTATGGCTGGAAGTGAGCCGAGTTGAGCCGAGCTAGACCAAGCTCAAGCTCGGCTCACGAAAATTGAGCTTGGCTCACGGCTCGACTCATTAACAATCGAGCTTATTTCTTAAGCTCAAGCTCGGCTCACCAAAAACTCACGAGCTGGCTCGAGCTCACGAGCTGGCTCAAATAAGAGAAACATAAATACATAATCTATAATTCTATATCAATAAATTATAACTTATATATTTTAAAAAATATTTTAAAAGATCAATTTTATATATTGTTTATCTATCAATAAATTATAAATTTTTTATTTATGTCCTATATTAAAATTATATGTAAAAAATAAATATAAATATTAAATAATTAAGATTGTTATAATATATATATATATAATCGAACCAGCTCACGAGCTAATGAGCTGAGCTTATCCAAGCTCAAGCTCGGCTCATTTAATTTATGAGCTCAATTCCAGGCTCAAGCTTGGCTCACTAGCTCACGAGCTTAGCTTATCGAGCTGTTAACGAGTCGAGCTCGAGCTGGCTCATGAGCTGGCTTGACTCACTTCCAGGTTCCAGCCCTACTCTTTATATAGTATTTCACTTTTAAGTAACTATTTTTTATGGATAGTATTTAAATGATAAACAAAAAAATAAAAAGATTCCCATTAGATTATAAAAATTAATCTCATCCTTATAATACAATGGCATTATTTTAAAACATGTAAAATAAAATAATAAAGTACATTCTAATTAATGTGCACAGTAAAATAAATGTGAAACTTACATAGTAGCAGTCAAATATAGATAGCAATGGTTGTCTTCTGTCCCAAGTTACTATATTAAATTACAACTTACATTTATAATTATTAGTTAAAAAACTTACAATTATGTATCATTTTAGTTTAAAATAATATATTTTGATATTTTTTTTAGGATTATTGACATCGAATTTTGATAATTGGAAAAAAAATTAAACGTTTTATGTCTTACTTCTTTTAATAAAACTTCAACTACTCATAAAAGTTAACAGAATAGATGGTTATATGAAAAAATGAGAAAGGAGAACAATATCTATATCTATAACAATATATAATGCCAATACTGAATTTTTGGTGTCCAAATTTATGTTTCAATATTGCCCTTAATGATAGAAGTTCTTCGTACATGCATGGGTCAATTACTTTAAATAAAAAAAAACTTCCACCGTTAACAACAACACATATTCTTCTATCTCATTTTTATTATGTGTTTTCACTAATAACAGTAGAAATGCGTAACCTCTTCTTAAAATTGTCCTCTTAAAATTTGGTCGAAAATGTAATTATTAGTTAATTTTTTTTATTCTTTATGCAGTTACTTTTTTTTATTCTATACGTAATTTCTACCCATATTTTTCTTATTGCTACATTTATTGTGTTATATGTCAAACTAATAATCAATAAAAAATAATATTATCTAATATAAAATAGATTACAAATAATAAAAAAGAAATTAACAAAATATGCTTGAAAATTTTTTATTCTACCATTGATAGGTGTAGACTTTTTTTTATCTTTTATATGTTAATAATGTGACAAACGAATAATATTAAATTAATAATTTTTTTGTAATATAATTTAAAAAATTAATAAATGTCAAATCAAGTACTCTATATAATTAAATATCAAATTCAATACTCTACATAATTAATAGTTTAGATAGTTTAGGAAATTAACATATTAATGTTTTTAAACGAACTTTTTTGCGTCTTATATACATGCCAATCAAATAAATTTGCCAATATTCAAAACAAATATTACAGTAGTAGACAAAATTAATAATTTAATTTAGTTTCGAAATAAATATTTATATACTCAAATATCAAATATAATACTCTACATAATCAATATTTTTGAAAAAAATTATTATAAAGTAATTTTAAAAAAATAAATTAACAAAATATTGATGGGACTTTTTTTCATTCAACTGTTAATCAGTAAAGACATATCAAAAAAATAAAAACACATATCAAATAAAAAAAATCATTTTCTTTCTACATCAAATTGATAAGATAAAAAATTGTTTTTTTTACATTAATTTGATAAAAAAACAGACATAGTGCTAATTTTTATACGTAAAAAGTTTAGAATAAATTAAAAAGACAGAGAAATTTTACTGAGAAAATAGATTAGATAAGTAAATTAAAGAAAAAAAATATAAGTGGATGTTATGCGAGTAAAAGTAGTAACTACTGCAAAATCGTCCAAAATTTGCACCTGAAGGCAATGGAAGATGATTGAGGCGAGGGTATTGAAGAAAATAGAAGAACAACAGCAAGAAAAATACAAAAAAGTAGAAACCAAACTAATATAAAATTAAACAATAAATCATGAAGATGGTGAGAAATGTGAAAATATTGATATTCATTTTTGTCTATTTTTTGATTTATTTGTAATTTGCAGACTGTCTGCATTTTTTTTTGGAGATGTGTTATTATAGTTATAGGAGTAACAAAACGGTTTTTATTTTAATGGGAAGTTATTAGATTTTTCAAAACAAATTTTATGGTTATTTTGTCCTTATAATTTGTTTTATGAAATGGTTTGTTATAAGGTTAATATAATCCAAAAAAATTGGACACTAAAGTCATAGTCAACCTTTTGTATTGACTTTATATATTGTTATAGATAAAATTAAACAATAAAGCATGAAGATGGTGAGGAATGTGAAAATATTGATATTCATTTTCGTCCATTTTTTGATTTATTAGCAATTTGCAGACTGTCTGCAATTTTTTTTGGAGATGTGTTATTATAATTATAGGAGTAACAAAACGGTTTTTATTTTAATGGAAAATTATTGGATTTTTCAAAACAAATTTTATGATTATTTTGTCCTTATAATTTGCTTTATGAAATGATTTGTTATAAGGTTAATATAGTCCAAAAAAATTGGACACTAAAGTCATAGTCAACCTTTTGTATTGACTTTATATATTGTGATAGATAATAAATTAATAATCAACAATGCTAAGGAATTAAGAGGGTATTAGCCAAAAACCAGCCAAATACCTTTGGATGAATCTAAAATCTCTACGAGTTAATATATATGGATGTTTCTTCTGCTAAGTATCAGAATATTTTTTTTTCATATTAAATGGATATTTTTTTATATATTTTTCGAATTTTTTTGTATTGCAAATGTGAATATCTCTATTTCTTTAAGATTTTCATATTTTTTTTAAATTTTATAGATATTTAATTATTTTTGTTAAAATATAACTGGATATTTTTTTTTTGTTAAGTATTAGATTTTTTTTTCATATTAAATGAATGTTTTTTTTATATTTCTTTCCAAGAAGATCAATTAGGCATGCATAGTGCTCTAAGGTTAATTGAATTTTACAATCTGTACTCGCTTGTTTGAATACCAGTTGCGCCTCGGTTACAAGATCGGCATGATTAGTTGATTACAAGCAGATAATACGGCGAGTAAGGTAATTGCGTCTGACTTCACTCCTCTCTCTTGCATTTCATGAAAAAGTTGCAATGCTTGGTCACCACATCCATGAAGATCGTAGGCACTGATCAAAGTGCTCCATGAAATGGACAACCATATTTCAGTGAAGATAAGTTTTTGCGGCTCCGGTAACATATCTGGTTCACGAAAGGGAAGTGGTTTTTGTCGACGGTGCCGAATCCGACGAGCCAGATGTCGGTGATAGAAGAGGAGTGGGTCGCGGTGGAGAGGCAGAGAGGGCCTGACGGTGAGAGAGAGGTCTGTGTGTGTGATTGTTGGAGGTGGGTAGGTTAATGTGAGAGAGAAGAGGAAGATTTTTATAGGTTTTAACTACGTTTACTTAATCAAATTTAAATTTTTTAAATTTTAAATTTAAAAAATTAAAAATTAATTATTAATATAAATTAATGTAATTTTATTTAGTTTTTGGCTGATAACCTCTTGGTTCATATACTTTTCCATTAATAATATAACAATAATAACAACAATAAAGGAAGAAAAATAACATTTTAATCAAAATGGGCCACTAGCAATTGCCTTTGGTTGCTTAATTTTCATTTCTAAATGGACATATGTGGGGATAGGGATAGGCTCATAGGCATACGCATAGATTCGGGATTAATTCATTTGGAATAAACAGGTACAAGCGGGTACAAATTTGCAAAAATAAGATACATTACAGGCATATAAATACAATTTTATATATGATATGATATGATACATTGATAGGGGAAAAAAAAAGGGGGGGGGGGGGAAGGCAATAATTACAAAGATAATAATTAGAAAAGGATAATGAATCAATTCAATGAATAGAGACCAAGAAATAAAAAAATGGAGAAAGACAGGGACCCATATTTTTACCCATACTTCACGCTGTTGTCTTTCCAGGAAAATGTTTGTGAAAAAACACACACAGATACATACATATATTATATATATATATATAAGAATACTGAGTTTTTTCATAAACAGAATGTTTAGGATTTAGGTGAATTCCAACGATGGAAAGGATAAAGCATTTAGAAAATTAGAACCGATAGTTTTTGGATTTTAATGTGTTCCAGCACATGAAAATAATTCCCAATATGAAAATGAGTTTCAAGTATATAGGAAAGAATCTCAGTGCAAGGATGAATCTTTTGAAATCCAATATTTTTTTTAAACTAAAATTAATACTAAAACTTATATATAGTACATTAAATTAAGTACAGCCATACTGCAGGTACTTAGCCTCACTATGTTCATTATAAATCCCTTAAAATATTGCCACCAGTTATTAATGTTTAAGAATTTATTTGCAATCAAAGCAAAACTGGTACATTCAAAGGTTATAAAAGAAATTTTGGTGTCCATTCAAACCACTTGAAATCTTTCCATGAATAAAATACCTATATCCATATGGAAAATTGTAAGGGCTAACTCTCCTATAACTCAACTCATTCAACTCCTCTCTAAATCTAATTTTGAAATTACAAAATTAAGTTTTGCACTTTTTATATACCCACACAACACCAAACCATAAATCAATTACTATATGCACTTTTATTTTTTCTCTTCCACTCCTCCTCTCGTCCATTATACTGTTGACATCTGCCTCCCATCCCCTATCATGCCGTTGTCGTCCACGTGCCTTATCTCCGTCCTTGCGTTGCACTCCTTCATCATGCCACAGCACTTGCATCCTTCCTCGCGTCGTGCCCTCAGCCTCTTGCTTCTTCTTTTAATGTGATTTAGATTTTTTTTTATATAATTTGAATATTTTTTCATGTAATTTAAATTTTTTTTTATATAATTTGAATATTTTTTTGGCATATTATGAATATTTTTTCATTTCTTAGCTAAGAAGTATATTGAGTTTAGAATGTGATGATTCTTTTACAAAAAAAGAAACATTCACAATCTCTAAATAATTAATTTAATGTGATCTGAATTTTTTCGATGTGATTTGAATATTTTTTTTATGTAATTTAGATTTTTTTATATAATTTGATTTTTTTTTTTTTTTTGTATATTGTGGTTGTTTTTCGTTTCTTATTAAAAAATGTATTAGAATTTAGAATGTAAATCCAATTACAAAGAAATATCTAATTACAAAAAAAAGATATCTATATTCTATAACCCCTTCTTCAGCTCATAAATCCTAACAAATAAAAAAAAATCCAATATTTACATAATGGAATATTCAATTACTAAAAAAAAACATCTACATCCCCATCTACATCCATTTGAGAATAAATTTCTAACTCCCAAATTTTAATAAATAAACAAAAGTTTAATTACTTTGGTAATCCTTATAGTTTTATTAAATTTTTAGTTGAATCTTTATATTTTTTTTTTAATTAAATTTTTATACTGCCTTTAATTTTATAATTAGGTCATTTTTAATATAAAAAATGTTCAAATTAACTGAATATTTTTTTGCAAATTGAAGGTATTTATAAAAAAAATTTAACTAGATCTTTGACTGCATATATTTTGAAAAAAATATTCTGTTAATTTTAACGTTTTTAATATAAAAATGACTTAATTATAAAATTAAAAGTAGTGTACGAGACTCAATTAAAAAATATATATAAAAACTTAATTGAAAATTTGGTAAAATTATAAAGATTACAGAGTAATTAAACCTAAAAAAATCTAATCTTTATAGAATGAAACATCCAATTATTAAAAAAGAAACATCTACAATCCTTGCATTTTTTTTGTCCAAATAGGAGTTGGCTGAAGTTAAGACACTTCTTATTACCTAGCAAAGTTGTATATATTCAAGTAAATAAAGTGAAATTTGTAACCTAACTCAATAAAAAAGAAAGGAGAAAACAATAATTAAGAAACAAATCTTAACACATAAAAAATCACTAAAAGAATGATGCAGCAGTGAACAACACTATTTGTATTACGACCTAATTTCCACGCTAGTTTAGAATGTGCGTAAGCGACCTATTTAAAGGTCACACACGCAAATCAGGATCATATCCCGCAAAATAGGATAGAATCAGACATAAATTGTTTTCAAATTTTTAGTCACCAAAAACTGTAAATTCTAAAACATGACTTTTTGAGATATATTTTCTAACTCTCATTTTTGTATCGACTTGATTGTTAGAATCTTTGCACATACGTCACCCTCATCTAATTTCAATGTGACGACTGACTAGTGAGTAGGGACTCCTCATTTCATTCCCCTTTTATCACTGTAAATAGTTAACAATTTGTTAACAGATTCAATGCAAGAGAGCAATAGACAATGTCCTTAACTAAAATATATTCCACCTTATAGTAAAGCACAAGTCACATTAAAAATTTTCGCTACACGTAACTAATTTATTTACTCTATTGTACAGGGCTAATCTTCTAAACACTTAGAACAGTTGGTTTGAAACAAGAGAAAGTGTCAAGTGGGAAGTAATTCATCACATGACATAGTAGTAGTTTAAGTTTGGAGTTGTTCGTGTTGTGGAGGACATTGCCAAAAACATCATAGAAAAAAGCTACTTGAATCTGAGTTTGATGGATTTGTACTGACATGAATCCTAGGCTATTGTAGTAAAACTTCATCTCCTCCGGATTCATCATCCTTTTCACATCTCCTCTCCATGCCTTGGACCCACCACCACTTGTCAAATATTGAATTGATCTGATGCATGCATTATTGTTATTGCCAACACAAACATTTATATTATTAGAACAAATTAGCTACTTATGTGTTCCAAGCAATGCACAAATCAACATTATTTTCCTGAAGAAGTGGAAGGAGATGTTTAAGAAGTTCTTGGGTGGGTCCATGATGGCCAACACTTTTGATTGTATGATGTCCAATCACTATCTTCCAAATCCAAATCCTTTAGAAGCTTAGCAAGGTAACGCTTCCTTGGTAACGCACCTCACCAATTATAAAGGATTTGTGTCTACAAAGAAAAAATCTACATTTTCTGCCAACACAAATAATATACACGATGAACCGTGTTTAAAATGGCTAAATGATGCGACAATGTTTAAATTATGACCCATTGTGGTCTCTGATGACCCTTTTGTAACCCTAGCTGAAGTGTTACCAAATTTAGGGTTATAAAGAAAAACAATGCAATATAAAAACTGAGAGAAAAGTGGTGGAGACTACTTCATCAACGACACAAGTTGATGATGAGTATATTAAGAATTAATATTCAGCCAATCAAATTCACTGTGATGATGCAAAGATGGAGAAGTGGGATGGTCCCAAGAGAATCGAATGTAGAGATATTGGACTATATAAATGTTTGCTTACTTTTGATTATGAGGAATTTAGAGATAGGGTAATGCAGTGCCCTATTTTGAATTCAATGTTTGACGAGCTGAAACCACATTGGGGATCGGGAATGTGGAGGTGATGGCACTACCGATACAGTTGTGGTCTGAGAATGCGTTCTATAAAATTGGGAAAATTTTAAAAATATGGTCATGCTACTGGATGATGTCTCGAAATGGAGTATATTATTTTTGCAAGAGTGCTCATTAATTGCTATCAATGGGAAATAGTGCAAGAAATATATGGATTACACTGAAGGCACAAAATTTGGTGTTTGAAGTCTATGTTAAGGAGTTTGAAAAGGAAATATATGGTGCCCAATAAATTGAAGAAGGTAATTATTAGGGTTAAGTATGATTTTGGTCTCTAAGATAAGGGACTGAAATTTTTTTTCGTTTCGGCTTTTTTTTGTCTATAAAATGGTCCTTAATGTTTAATGTAGTTTTAAAATCGTTATTTTCACCAAATTTTTTATTTTTATTCCGAAAATATCCCTAATTAAAAAAATGGGTTAAACGGAGAAGGGGAAAGATTATCACGAGGGTGTTTGGTTTGGTGAAGAAAAGGGGGAGGAGAAGGGAAGGGAAGGGAAGGGAAGGGAAGGGAAGGGGGAAGAGGGAAGAGAGAAGGGGAAGGGCCATCGCTGTTGCTCTTCGCTGTCGTCGCTCCTGCTCTTCGTCATTCGTCATTTCTGCTCTTCCTCTTCGCCCTCGCCGTCGTCGTTGTCGTTGCCCTCGTCTCGCCGCACCTCGACCTTGCAGCACCGCGCCCTTGTCTGGCTCGCGCCCTCGTGTTCGTCGTCATCGAAGAGGTGGTGGTGGTGGTTGTGTGCGAAATCTGAGTTCTAAATTTTGAGTTCTGCATCTGGGTTCTTGTTTTTATGGGTTCTTGATGATGATGATGATGATTTTCTGCTGCATCTGGGTTCTTGTTTTTCTGGGTTCTTGACGATGATGATGATGATTTTCTGATGTTTCTTCTTAATATTTTTATTATTCATTATTGTTGTTGTTCTTCTGCTTCTAGTTTCTTTTGTTGTTGTTCTTTTGATTCTATTATCCATTGTTGTTGTTGTTGTTGTTGTTGTTTCATTGGTGTTTCTTCTGTTTCTGCTTCTGCTTCAGCTTCTGGATTCGTTGGAGTAAATATGCTTCGTGTGTGAAAAAATTTAGGAGAAATATGTTTCGTTCGGTCACATTTAATGTATCCACTTTTGAGTTGAGCGATACATGTACTACAACAAATAAGGGTTTTCGTAACAGTCAAAAACCGTTGCCGTAGATTGAAAAACCGTTCCCAAAACTTTAGGCAACACTTTGGCAACGTTTTTTGACCTGTGGTATATGTGGCCGATGCCAATGTTCAAAGGCAACGGTTTTTTACCTAAGACAACGGTAACAAAAAAAACCGTTGCCAAAGTTACTGGTATAGACAACGGTTTTGAAAGAAAATTTTAAACAACGGTTTCGAACCGTTACTCGATAAGGAACGGTTTTAAACTGTTCTCTTTCATGATCCAACGGTTTAAAACCATAACTGAATAGGCAACGGTTTTAAACTGTTGTAGTTTATTATTCACAAAGCCAACGGTTTTAAAGCGTTACCGTTGGTGTCGTTTTTTGGCAACGGTTTTAATACCATCGCCATTTAATAGTCGTCTAAGACAACGATTTTAAAGCGTTACCATTGGTGTCATTTTTGGACAACGATTTTAAAACCATTACTTTTGTGACTTTTGACAACGGTTTTTTATAGTTATATATTTTTTTTATTTACAATAATTTTCTCATGTTGCATTAAAATTAATATTCCAACTATTTTTTAATTTAGTGTCAATAAATAACCTTAATTATTTGAATCAAATTACTAAAGAAAACTAATTGAATATTTACCATCAAATTTGATTTTTAAAGTATTCTATAACATTCATACATATTTGTGACTTATAAAAAAGATTTTAGAAGTCAAATAAACTAAGATACTTTAAAATCACATAAGAAGAGTCTAAGTCGTAACCATATCTAATCATAAAGAAAACAGATTGATATATTACAATAGCAAATATATTCTTCATCATCTTCACAAATTGGTGATTTTTACTCTCTAGTATTTGATCTTCACAATTTGTGTGATTAAGTTCCTTCTCTCCTTCATAATGATTTTCCTATGAACAAAAAAATTAGCAAATTAAATATAATGCTAAGCCTAATGCTAATAATTGAAGGAATGGAAGTTTGATTTAGGCTTATCAATAGTAGTAGTTATGTTGGATGTGGTTAGGATTATCACATTTGGAGATGATTTTAACTTGTCAATCTGAGTTAGTAATGCATTTACAACTTGAAATATTCATATTTAAGGATTACTAACACATTACGCAAATACCCAAGAAAATTCAACATCTCTCGGTTGTATTTTTTTAAAATGATATTTAACATTCTCACACACTATTCAAAAAAAGATAGGAAAAAAAAGGAATAATGGGGAAGAAAAGGGGTATTTTCCTGCAGGAAGGACCAGAGAGATTGGTATACCCGAATAGAATCTGAAGGATCTGAACCAGATATAGCAGCTTTCTTGGCCGCAGCAAGGCTTTCGACTTCATCTGCATGACCACACACTTAACCCAAAGTGGATACATGACAAGCATATAGCAATAAGTTAAATTTTGTTCTGCGTCACCAATCAAAACAAATACTAGATTGCTTTCTTCTTTACCATTTCTTGAATCTTTTAAAAAATTTTGCAACCTAAACAACAAGAAAACACAATTGTGCATTTAGTGCAACAATAAAAATACAACATAATAACAGTTCATCTATTAATAACCTCTGAAGTGATAACAAATTGAAAATTCATCAACTACAAAGTATTGGTACTTCTAATAACAATTGTACATGCATACCAGCTTGCCATTTTCAGAAAATCATTTACTGAATAAAGAATGTACATTCACTTCAATAAGCTGGCACTATGGGAATCTGAGTACAAAAATAAACTGGTGAGTTTTTGTTCATTTATTTACTTGTCTCATTGGAAAATGTTGTATTAAAATTTTAACAGTGTTGTCAGTGCACCTTGAATTAAATCGAATCGATAATTTCTGAGCTAATGCTTTACATAACGAAGTCTTTCTAGTCCTAGGGGGTCCATGTGGAAGAATTATGCTATAAATATCCAAAAATGCCAAGATATATTCCTGATTCAGTCCTCTAAAAAAAACTTATATATCAATTTCATAGTTTTTTTCTTCTTTAATTCTATTTTTCTAGATAGAACTCATTATTGTTTGTTATGAATCTATCCAATAATTTTACTTGCATTAGTAAAACTAGATTCAAATAAATAAAGTTAAACATGATTAGCTTAAAACACATCCAAAATGATATTATTTGTGCGAGTTCTATGCTATTAGCTTTTAGTTCACTGTCTAATGAACACAATAAGTATGGTTCCACCATCAGCAAGTTTTTGGTCTCCTTCTTTTATCTGTTGAGTCTCCTTCTCTTTCATGGTTTGCAAGAGTTAGCTATAGTCCCTCAAACTGCAAGCTTTTCTTTTAAAGGAACTCTATAGAATCTTAACAAATTTACTGAGTTATTTTACAGATGTCCCAAAACCAAAGTATGCATGTTGTAAATTTACATTCAGAATTGAAGACCATACAAACAAACAAGGCATTCCCAAGTAAACAATTTTTTTCAGTGCTTACCGATTCCATGAAACAAGAAATGGATCAACACCCTTTTCAGTAAAGAGCAAAGCACTAGCTGCATAACGTAACAACCTTTGCTTTAGACAAGATTCGAATATTAAACAGCAAAAGCAATGATTGGTAGTTCATTTAGGAATTTGTTTACCAAACTAAAATTACTGAAGGGGTTAGTTTACCTTGGGCAGCTCCAGTGTTGGTTCCCAGCGGCAGAGGACTCCAGCAACATGCAGAACCCAGAGGCAGAGGCAGAACGGGGCCATTCTCTCCAAACCCCCAGTAGCAGCGCCAGCAAGGAGCGTCTCTCACAGCGGCGACGGTGAGCTTCAACAATTGCGACGGTGACGGCAAGGAAAACACCCACCACGATGCGTTCTTCTTCTTCCCCTTTCTCTGATCGTTCGCATTCCTCTTTGTCCTGTCCTAATTGACGGTGCACTTTCAGCGACGACGACAAGGCTGGCTTCAACAGCAGCGAAGGAACGGCGACGAGGACGAAGCTTCCTCTCGCTCACTGCTCGCGTCTCCCTTTCGTTTGTGTGCTCAATGGTGACGCACGATGATGGCAACGACGTTCCCTCTGGTTCTCCCTGTCTCGGACGCAGCTCTTCCCCTCTCTCCCGGCGATAGCGATGGTGGCGATCCTAGGCGGTGTCGCCCCTTCTTTCTTCCCTCTCCTTCTTCCCCGAGCCCCCACTTCTCTCTTTCCCTTTCTTTCTTTCGTTTCCCCTCTCTGTATTCACGAGTGTAATTAGTGTTGGATTAGGTTTCTGATTTAAAAATTAGGATTTTGTAAAGGTTTAAGGATAAAATAATTTTTTTGATAAAATTAAAGGGTAAAATAATCATTTTTAAAATTAAATGTATTTTATTAAAATTATTTAAAAATATTATTTATTAATATATCGTTGAGTTTAAATAATTATTTTTAATTTAAATTATAAAATAAACAGATTAATTATCTAAATTAAATTATTTAACTCTTTATTATTTTTTATTACCAAAATTTTAATTTCAAATTATATAAATAATCTTACAATAAAAATATACAAAAATATTAATTAATTTAAACTTAAAGTATTTATAAAATCAATTTAATCATTCTTAATAGATTATTTTCTAAAAATAAGGAACTCGAATTAAATCATAAATTATTCATAATAGAAATTACTTAAATTAAATTATACAATTCTTTTTTATTTTTCAATGATCGAAATTATAATTTTCATTTTCCAAAAATTTAATTATAATAAAAATTATATAAAAATCCTAATTAATTTAAACTCCAACTATTATAAAAATTATATGTAATTTTTAATTATTTTTAAATTTAAAGTATCATAAAATTTTATTTAACTACTTTTAGTGAAATAATTTTCTTAAAATAAAATTATCAACAAATATAATAAATCATAAATAAATTATTATTTAATTTTTCAAAAACTTGGTTGTTACAAGTTTGGCATTGTTCAATGATTGCTCTAATGATGAGTGGTGTGGGTTATGGAGCACTAGGGCTAGTAGATGGAGGAAAAATTAACAAGTCTCTATGTTTTGTTTTGAAGAGAGGTTGTTGAAATTTTTTTGAAGTGTTAAAAAAATATTATCTTAAATTTTAGAGCGGGAATGAAACCAAAAATATATAATTGTTATAAATTTATTTTAAATTTATTTCTTCTATAAGTAATATTTGTAATATATTTATAACAATAATTTTGAGTGTTCTACAAATTTAAAATTTCTAGAGAAAATTATTTAAATTTGTATAATTATTTAAATAATATTAGAAAATTAGTGTTTGATAAAAAATTATTGTAATGGTTATAAAACCGTTCTTTAAAATAGTCAAAGAGAACGGTTTTATTTTGTTGAATAACGTAATGAAAAATTGAACTTCAACAGCAACACTGTAAAAACCGTTGTCTAAGACCATCTAATAGAATGGTTTTATTTTTATGCGTTTTTTTGTACAATTATTTAAACAACAATAAAAAACCGTTGCTTAAAACCAAATCATGGTAACGGTTATAAAACCGTTCTTTAAAATAGTCAAAGAGAACGGTTTTAGTTTGTTGCTATAAAATAATGAAAAATTGAATTCAACAATAACACTATAGAAAACCGTTGTCTAAAACTATCTAAGAGAATGGTTTTAAGGCGTTACAAAATTTGGCGTTGCTAAAGCCCATACTTGTTGTAGTGATGCCGGATTATATTTATACAATTTTGTAAGGACTATATTCTTATCAAACAACCCATATGATAATGGAATATATTTGTTACGGACCTAGCCTCTCAACCTTAGAGGCTCAACGAAGATCCGATCTTTGGGCCAACTCGTCCCCCTCGAGGACCCTCCGGTTCACCACAAATCATTCCATCAATCATGTTCGGATACAAAATTGTATTTTCTCATATAAAGATGATCTCGCAATCTTGAAATGATCCATAAAAAGGGAGTCTTGGATTCCTCCAGTGTGACACACAAAATTCCTAAGCCTTAATCTTGGGAGATTCTCTCTGGCTTGGGCATTAGAGTGTCTTTGCAGGTTTTACCACCCACCGCTTGTACGAAGTCCCGAAAACCGCGAGGCCCGACAACCTTGCTAAGTCACGGATCCCACTATTTAAGGTTAGTTCTGAACATTGTCGCCATCTGTGGGGATCTTCTAATTAAAGAAGCCAATGGCTTTCAGGCTGGTGGCCAACTAGAACCCAATGGAAACCTTTGACGAGTATAACCCCCTGGAGAATCTCGCACCAACCTGAGCCCGAGTGCCAAGCGTGGTCCAGTGATGCCAAGTCACCAGCCATGTAATATCTCAAACTCAAACCGGAGACTAGTTCACGCCCTTTCGGGGGGACATGCACCGATAATTCTTGAACCATCCAAGAGCTACGCCACAGGCTGCAGAACTTGGAAAGAGAAGTCACATCCAGAGATCGTTCTCAACTATCTGCTGAGGGACACTCGGGAACACAACCCTAAGAAAGACGTCTCTTCGACTCACCAAAACGGAAAAATGGAAGATGGCGAGGCAGAACTAACATGGGTCACTCTCATAACAACAGCTCACATTCCCCTAACAATGAACGGCACGAGCGCCGAGGCCAAGAACTTGAGAGGTCCCTAACAGGAAAAAGGAGGCGATAGAACGAGCCTATAGTCATGGGCGCGACCCCCTTTGCCTGTAAGATCCTTTGGGTTCGCCTCCCGAAGCATTTTGACAAACCAATAGACATGAGATACGATGGAACCAAGAATACGAGGCCGTCATGGCGGGACTCACCCTAGCCAAAGAACTGTGGGTAAAGGATTTTGTGGTCAAGGCGATTCCTAAGTCATCACATCGCAAATCAACAGCATGTATCAAGCCTGAGATCCTCTGCTCCAGAAATATCTGGAGAAGGCCAAGGAGTTGTGTATGCAAGTTTTGACAGTGTGGTAATCCAGCATATTCCCCGGAAAAGAAACACTAGGGCAGACTTACTATCGAAATTGGCTAGCACAAAGTCCTTAGGAGGAACCACTCCCTCATCCATGAGGCAATTAGATGGCCATCGGTGGCTCTAGTCCTAGACATTCAGGAAACCCCCGGCTGGACAACCCCGATCAGATGATACTTAGAAGAAGGCGAACTCCCCGATAAGTTGGTGGAACAGAAACGAATAAAGAGAAAAGCAGCCAAGTACATCATAGTCCAGGGGACTTTATATCGAAAAGGAACCTCTCAACTACTTCTGATGTGACTTTGCCCTGATCAAACGGACTACGTATTGAGGGAAGTCCAGGAGGAAAAGGTTTGGCCCAAAAAATAAAAAGAGCAGATTACTAGTGGCCAACGATAATCCACGACTCAATACGGCTCGTCAGGACGTGTGTCAAGAGCCAAGAGAACGATAATTTTCACAAAGTCCTTGCAGAGAAACTATCTCCCATCACGGCTTCCTGACCATTTGCAGTATGGGGAATCGACCTCATGGGCCCCTTTCCTACAGCCCCTGGGTAGCTCAAGTACCTTATAATAACCACTGAATACTTCACTAAGTAAACCAAGGTCGATTCTGTGGCCACCATAACGGCAATGCAATGCAGGAAATTCTTTTGGAGGCAGATAATTGACCGCTTTGGCATCCCTGAAGTCGTTATCTCCGACAACGGGACCCATTTTACCGGTGAAAATTTTCACGGCTTTCTCGAAGGGTTGGAGATTCAGCAAAGTTTCTCCTCTGACGAGCATCCCCATCCCAATGACCAAGTCGAAGCCACCAACAAAATGATCCTAAAAAGCATCAAGAAGAGGTTGGAATATAAAAAGGACGACTGGACAGATGAACTCGGCTCAGTTCTTTGGTCGTGTCACACCAGCCCATAATCAGCAATTAGAGAATTTCCTTTCCGCCTAACTTATGGCACGAAGGCAGTAATCCTCGTGGAAATCAGAGAACCCTGTCCTAGATTCCTTATCGGGACCATTGACTGAGAAGCAGAGATATATTTGCTGGACAAAGTTCGAGAATTAGCTTATTTAAGGGAGACAGCCCTCAAACAGTGGCTAGCACTCAGGTATAACCGAGTCATCAAGAAGCAAATCTTCAAAAAAGGGGATTTGGTACTGCAGCGAAACAATATAGGGACTCGAAAGCCCGGCGAAGGGAAGTTAGCGGCAAATTGGAAAGGTCCCTACCATATTCGTGAAGTATATAGAAAAGGAGCTTATCAGCTAGAATGACTCAATGGTTCCATGGTTTCTAGAGCTTGGAACGTCGTTAGGCATAAATACAGTTTCATTACAAGCTCGGCCCTTAGGCATCCTCTTCCCAGGGTTGAGATCAACGATGGTAGTAGAGATGCCTCTTTCGCATTCCTTATTATATCTCTATTCTTCTTTTTAAGGCATCCACCAATCCTCGGCGGCTTTCGCCCACTTCTCCGCCTCTTCTGCTCGACACAACGTTTAGAGGCCTCCACCTTCAGAGAGGTTTCCAAATCAGAAAGACGTTGAATCTTACTGGCCCATCCGGGAGGTTAATATTAAACCACTTTTCCACCTTAGCCCATGACAACAATAAAGACGTCTCACGGCCCACAAATTCAGCCCAACAGAATACACAAATTAAATGATAATTTAGTCTTTATCTTATCTTATAGTTATCTTTATCTTTATCTCTATATCTTATCTTTATCTACTTTTATCTTTCATAGGCCAATACTCTATATATACTTAATTTTACTTTCATAGTTTACAATTCATTCAATCAACAATCAATAAAATTTCTTCATCTTTTTCTTTCACAATTCTTTTATTTTCCTATTCTTTCACAATTTTATTATGGTATCAGAGCTCCTCTTGAGCTCTGCTGACATCCATGGATCAAGGAGAAATGGCACACCAGCAACTTCATCCGGAGTCTCTTTTGGACCTTTCGTCAGCCCAACACTTTTCTTTCATGGCACTTCCTTTCAATGAAGAAGCTCGTCCTTCAAACCAACTTGAGCTTCTGCCAAGTCCAACTACTCATTATCTTTGTTCTTTCAATACCTTTTCTACTGTTAACAATTCTTCAAATCGAGATTCATTCTTGAATACTTGGATCATTGATTCTGGTGCCACAGATCACATTGCATCAAATTTGTCTTGGTTTATTTCTTACACACAAATTTCTCCTATTATTGTTCATTTACCAAAGGGTTCTCGAACTACTGTTTCTTATAAAGGCATCGTTCAATTTTCACCATCCTTGGTTCTTCATGATGTTCTTTATTTACTCATTTCAACTTTAATATTATCTCTGTTTCAAAAATTACTTCAGCACTCATATGTGAACTCACTTTTTCATCTTCTTCTTGCACTCTACTGAGCAATAATTTGGGGACAATTGATTTGGCCAGAATGAGAGAGGGATTATATGTCTTTGAACCTAATTTCGGTAAAAATTCATCCACTACACACTCCATAAATTCCATCCAATCTCTACCCATTACACCTTCCAATATATGGCATTTTCGTTTAGGACACCTTTCTGGGCAAAGACTTAATCATTTACATAAACAATTTTCTTTTATCTCTATGCATCATGATGAGGCTTGTGACATTTGTCATCTTTCTAAACAAAAGAAACTTTCATTTTCTCAAAGTTTTAACAAAGCCAATGCAAGTTTTTATTTATTACACTTTGATATTTGGGGTCCGTTTCGACAAAATTCTATTCATAATCATAAATATTTTTTTACTATTGTTGATGATTTTAGCCGCTTTACATGGGTTACTTTATTAAAATCAAAAGGAGAAGTACAGAATCAAATAAAAAATTTTATTACTTTAATTGAAACACAATTCAACTCCAAAGTCAAAACTATTCGTTCCGATAATGGACCAGAATTTATTTTACCTGATTTTTATGCTTCAAAGGGCATTATTCATCAACGTAGTTGTGTTGAAACTCCTCAACAAAATGGAAGGGTAGAACGCAAGTATCAACATATTTTGAATATAGCTCGTGCTCTTATGTTTCAATCTAATTTACCATCATCTTTTTGGTCTTATGTTGTTAGACATGCTGTTTATTTACTTAATAGAGTTCCATCATCCGCAATTAATTTTAAAACACCATTTGAGATTTTATTCAATCATCCACCAAATTATCATGACATTAAAGTTTTTGGATGCTTATGTTTTGTTTCTACCCAAATGGCAAATAGATCAAAATTTGATCCAAGAGCCAAAAAGGCTGTATTTATTGGCTTTCAATCTGGTTTTAAAGGGTATATTGTTTATGTTTTAGAAGATAAAAGAATTGAGATTTCTAGAAACATGATTTTTTATGAAAAGATCTTGCCCTTAGTCACAAAAAATGTCCAATTCTAAACACTCAGCCCAACATTGCCAAACACACCTTCTCAAAAACAAGATTCAGTTAGTCTTCTAGTTGAACCCTCACCTATACCCATTGACCCAACTCCACCTAGTTCTTTATTTTCTCTAACAACCTCTCCTTCTTCCCCACTATCGTTTCCTAACCAAGTTGAACCCATGACCATCGAATCACTTTCAACACTAGACACCAGTCCACCATCACCTTCTCATCCCCCGTCACCTTCTTCACCACCTGAGCAACCCCATCCTCGTCATTCCGACCGGCCTCACCGACCTCCAGCATATCTCTCTGATTACTTGTGTAATTCCTCTCTCATCTCTACAAATCAATCTCCCTCAAAGTGCAAGTATCCTTTATCTTCAGTCATGTCTTTTTCTTCTCTTCCATCTTCACATAAAAAGTTTCTTTTATCTCTACATTCTGACGTTGAGCCAAAGTCTTTTAAGGACGTCAATCAACACTCTAATTGGCGTAGTGCTATGAAAGATGAGTTGGATGCTCTTGAGCTGAACAAAACTTGGCGTCTTGTTGATTGTCCTGCAGGGGTTAAGCCAGTTGGCTGTAAATGGGTCTATCACATCAAACGCAAGCCTGATGGTTCAGTTGATCGATATAAAGCACGCCTTGTGGCTAAAGGGTTCACTCAAACTGAAGGTGTTGATTTCTTGGAAACTTTCTCCCCTGTTGTCAAGCCTGCCACTATCAGATTAGTTTTGGCATTGGCCTCTATGAAGCATTGGCCTATACATCAGTTGAATGTCAATAATGCTTTCTTACATGGGGATCTTTCTGAGGATATTTATATGACTCTGCCACCCGGATTTATATCTCCTCAACCGAATCAATGCTGTAAGCTACTAAAGTCACTGTATGGTTTACGACAATCTAGTCGTATGTGGTATGACAAACTTTCTCATCTTTTGCTATCTCATGGATATCAGCAGACCTCATCTGATTATAGTTTATTTGTCAAATTCATTGGTGATCAAATTTCTATCCTTTTAGTCTATGTTGACGACATTGTTCTCACTGGTAATTCCATTTCTGAACTTGCTGCCATTAAGTCTATTTTACACCAACACTTCCGAATTAAAGACTTGGGCCCATTAAAATATTTTTTGAGTATTGAAGTTGCTCAATCAGAGAAGGAAATTTGCTTATCTCAGAGAAAATATTGTCTTGATCTTTTAGATGATTCTGGTTTATTAGGTGCTAAACCTGCCTCTGTTCCAATGGATAGTACCACAAGACTATATCAAGACAAAAGTCCCTTGCTATTCGACCATTTTGTATATCGTCGTTTGGTTGGCCGTCTTATCTATCTCACCACTACTCGACCGGACATTATGTATGCCACTCAATAATTAAGTCAATTCATGGCATCTCCTACTGAATCTCATCTTCAAGCTGCCAAGCATGTGTTACGATATCTGAAAACTAGTCCCGGCAAAGGACTTTTCTTTCCAAGGGAATCAAAAATTCAGCTTCTCGGCTTCAGTAACTCTGATTGGGCCGGATGTCCTGACACTCGGTGATCTTTAACAGGTTATTGTTTCTTCTTAGGCAGTTCTTTAGTCTCTTGGAAGACCAAGAAACAAACCACCGTTGTCCGCTCTTCCACGGAAGCAGAATATCGTGCACTTGCCAACACAACTTGTGAACTTCAATGGATATTAAATGTGTTACAATTTTTACGCATCTCTCCTATGCGCCCACCAGTTTTATATTGTGATAATCAGAGTGCTCTTCATATTGCTGCTAACCCGGTTTTTCATGAACGGACCAAACATTTAAAGGTTGATTGTCACTTGGTTCGACAAAAAGCTCAAGCTGGAGTGATGAAATTTCTCCCAATTCCCTCTTCTGGGCAACTAGCTGACATCTTCACCAAGCCTTTGTCTCCTCAACCCTTCCATCTTAATCTGAATAAGCTTAGTGTTCTTGACATCTTTCATCCTCCAGCTTGCGGGGGCGTATTAAACCACTCTTCCACCTTAGCCCGCTGCTAACCCGGTTTTTCATGAACGGACCAAACATTTAGAGGTTGATTGTCACTTGGTTCGACAAAAAGCTCAAGCTGGAGTGATGAAATTTCTCCCAATTCCCTCTTCTGGGCAACTAGCTGACATCTTCACCAAGCCTTTGTCTCCTCAACCCTTCCATCTTAATCTGAATAAGCTTAGTGTTCTTGACATCGTCTCACGGCCCACAAATTCAGCCCAACAGAATACACAAATTAAATGATAATTTAGTCTTTATCTTATCTTATAGTTATCTTTATCTTTATCTCTATATCTTATCTTTATCTACTTTTATCTTTCATAGGCCAATACTCTATATATACTTAATTTTACTTTCATAGTTTACAATTCATTCAATCAACAATCAATAAAATTTCTTACCAAAGATATGAGACTCGAACCCGCAACTTCTTAATTGAGTATGGGAAGACTATGCCATTTGAGCTATTACTCGTTGGCACCTCCTTCATTTTTCTAAGTATTTATTAACAAAAACTTTTATAATAATAACTATTTTTTCTTATTATGATATTGAGTATTGGACATTTTTTATTTTCAATAAATTATACAAAAGTCACCTTTTATTTCTTTAACTTTGTTTCTACATTCTTTTGAAAAAATGTTATTCCTTTTTCATGGGTAAAACAGATTGAATATTTAGAAATTGTGTATTTTACTTGAGAGAACTTACTGGAAGAAAAAAGAAGGCATAAATTCCTTCACTTGAAGAGTTTTGTTGCTTGGTTAAGAGTACATCCTAACAGTAAAATTGGAAAGTGGACTAAATGTCCTAAAAACATTTTTGGCTTTGAATCTTTATTTGAAATGTAAAAACTTTTATTTTTGCATCGTCAATACTAAAATATTTTGTTAGTTTTTTTGTTTCTACAATTAATTCAAAAATTATTTTTTTTTAAAATAAAGAATTTAACACAATACAGTAGAGCAGTTAAACAAAATCCAGAGCCAAAATAAAAAAATGTAACAACATTAATTCAAAAATTATTTTTTATACTAATAAAAAATTTTAAAATTTATGATTATTATATTATAAAAACATAAATAACATACACATTATTATTTTAATAAAATACTTTAGATATCTCGCTTAATAATGTTCCAACACTAAATTCAGAGAGCTGAAAAGAAAGGAATATGCAGTGAGAGTTCGCATGACATTGTTAATGTTTTAGTGCATTTGAATTAACTTGGTAGTAGGTAGTGAGAGTTCGCATTACATTTGTGTTTTGATTTGTATTCTTTTTCTATCAGATGTGGAACCATACCATGCGGATTGCATATTGAGAAAATTCAACCGAAAAATTATATAAAAGTTTCTACTTATTTTCACTATAGATATGGTTCTGTGTGATGATTTGACATAAAAAAAATTTAATACATAGTAAATTTAAACAACACCTGAAAATTTATATGTGTAGCTGGCATATTTAACCATTATATTCACACACATATTAAATTATATTAACACAAAATAAAAAAGGACAGTAAAATTTTTCTTTTGTAGGAAAAGAATTTAATGATAAACTTTTTTTAAATAAATACAAATAAGAATTAAGAATCAAGAATTAAGAACTATGTAAAAAAATTGAATATTTTTTAAAAAGAACTTTTTTTTTAAATCAATGAACATTTTAAAAATTAAGAATTACTTAAAAAAAATTCTTACAGATTATTTTACATCATTTTATTAATAACAAATAAAAAAATAAAAGAACATGATAGCTAATAGAAAAATGATTAACGGGATATTTATCATATTTTATATATCATGATATCATTACTTATGTATGTATAAGTAGTTAAAGTTATAAGTTGATAAAATTTATTTTTTTTACTACTTAAATGTAAATAATAATAACATACTTGAATGTAAATGATAATAGCTAGTAATATAAATAAAATTTGACGCTCATATTACATACGATGTGAGCAAAAATAAATAAAAAAGAAAAAATTTTTAAATAGACAATAATATGGTATAAAAAATATTATTTTTGGTGACAAAATTTGATCCACATATAATATACCTATTTAGATTTTCATATAATATATCAATAACTTAATGAATCAGCTTGGGACTAGAATAAAGAAAATAAAATCTAACATAACATTATCAATCGTGAACACTAAAACGTATGTTTTCTTTAAAATTCCTACTCAAATCTAATAGTAAAGAGAATAGAATTAAAAAAATAAAAAATAAGAAAACATTTTAGGGCATTGAAATAAAAGAAATGGACATTAGTAATATTATTCTATAAATATTACTTAAAAGTATTTTAAAAATACTTATTAAACAATTTAAAATTTTATTTTTAAAATATTTGTAAATGTCAAAATCTTATTTTTTCATAATTTTTAAAATCTAATCATTGATGAATCCTAAATGTAAAAATAATTTTACATATATATCCAATTATATATTGTTAAGACAATAAAAATTATTTATTTATATTTATTGCGTGGATAAACATAAAAAAACAAAAGAATAAACTAATTTATCTTTCTACTTTTTTACTATTTATAGAAAAGTAAAAAATTTTTTAAATTTAGATTTATATTTTGACCTAACACTTTTAAAAGATGAACTAATATGTATTTTATGACATTTAAGTATAATTTATCTTTTGTAAATAACTAATATGTATTTTGTTTTATATTTATTTTTTATCAAAATAATATATAACCATTAATTTTTGAATTATTTATTTTTCAATAAGATAGATATGTTTATTGTGTACTTAATTTAGTATTTTAAAGGTGTTTAATTTTTAGTGATTTTATTTTTAAAAAAATAATAGAAAAACAGTTGAAAGTGTCTATTAAGCCGTTAGTTATATATAAAAAGATAGAAAAGAAAGGAAATCTTAATTTATAAATCAATAATATTTTTAAAATTCAAATATAAGATTTCTTAATTTGAGTATAAAATATTTAGAGTAAAGTATTGTTTTTGTCTCTAACATTTGGAGTAAGTCTCAAAATTGTCCCCAACGTTTCAATCGTCCTATTTAAGTCCCTAATGTTTCAAAATTCACTCAATATTGTCCTGCCGTTAGGGATCTGTTAACATAATTGACGGCGGGACAAAATTGAGACGATTTTGAAACGTTATGAACTTAAATAGGACGAAAACGTTAGGGACAAAAACGATACATAAAAATAAATTTTAATTTAATTTTATCTTTTAATAATATTAATTTTTTTCTGTACATGGTATTTAATTATTTTTTAATTATATCTAAATAAATTACACTTAATCACATTACTTTCATTTTAAATAAATTTATTTTTTTATAATTTTAAAGAATTTTGATACATTAGAGATAAAAGGTATAATTTATATATATATATATATATATATTATGCAAGTTTATATACTAGTTATTCTATAAACATTTCATGATAACTAAAAATTTTTAAGAGTAAAATTATAAAAAATTAATTTATTTAAAATGAAAGTAATATGATTAAGTGTAATTTACTTAGATGTGATTAAAAAATAATTGAACACTGTGTATAGTAAAAAATTGATATTATTAAAGGATAAAATTAAAATTTATTTCTACGTTTTTGTCCTATTTAAGTCCCTAACGTTTCAAAATCGTCTCAATTTTGTCCCGCCGTCAATTCTGTTAACGGATCCCTAACGGCAGGACAATACTGAGTCAGTTTTAAAACGTTAGGGACTTAAATAGGACGATTGAAACGTTAGGGTCAACTTTGAGACTTACCCCAAACATTGGAACAAAAACAATACTTTACACAAATATTTATCACCTTTAATTATTCTCATATAATAATATATTAATAGGCACTTTCATTATATACATTTAATACGTAATTTATTTTTGGCTTGGGCAAGTTAAATTAAACAAGCTCACCACTACAATAGGTAGCAACAACAATGCAACAGGACCGTGCATTTGGCACTTTCATATTCCATTATATTCAAAAGATAATAGATAATATATATAATACTTGGTAAATATTTTTGGAGTCCCCCAAATTAGACAAGCCCATTGTAGCAACAATAATGCAACAGGACAAATCAATTTAAATTAGTCTAGTGATTAGCTTATTAGTCTAACCAGTAACAAACTCTTAAATAAAATTCAAATTTACAACGGATTAATCTACGATCTATCGAGCTAGTGAATACCGTGAAAATAAAAAAAATAAAAAAAAACAATGCAGTACGACAGAATCAATCAAATAATTAGCTCAGACGTTTATTTAAGCCAATATCAAATGTTCGAATCAACCCTTATATGATACATTCCTAAATGGAACTCAAGATTTGGAATGATAGTAGTTCCCAAACAGTTGAATTGGATACTTGATGAACACCAAGGTAATGCCTCAAATCTTATTGCCATTTTTCCTTGATTGACATTTTTCTCTATTTTGCTTATACAAATTCATTAAATTTTACAGTATATCATATTTCATCTCATATTTTATTATTAGTTCAGCACATGCAATTTTTACCATCATTGCAATTCGTTGATATAATCTAGCTAAATAGGGAGTACTCATTATATTATATAATATGATATCCCACATGCAGAATGAGAACAATTACCCATAAACTGTCCAAAGGCAGAGACATTTTACATCTACAACATCAGCGAGTATATACCGTTTCGGAAGAGAAAACAAATCCTCTAAGCCTAAACCAACCAAGATCACAACAAGCACAACGAAGCTATCCTTAATCTTTTCCAGAGTTCATATGCAGGATATGTTCTAAGCACAAGGTGACAGGAAAAGAAAGAGAGCACTCCACAAACGTTTTGTGAATCCCTTCTAGAATCAGATGATACATTCTGCAATGAAAAACAAATGCAAAAAAGGGGAACATAGTCAGGAATTAAAAGGCCAAGATATATGAGACTCGAAGAAATTTAATAGAAGAGGCTGAAAAATGAAGTGAAGAGAGTAATGACAATGGTTATGTCTAAGATATCTAATAAGTACTTGAATGAGCAAGAGGAATACTTTGTACAAGCGCGTTGCCGGTGCAAGCGCAAACAGAACCATGAAGAGCAGAAGATGATACATTGATAACTTAAAACACTATATTTCTTTTAACATCTAGAGACACAGCAGGAACATCAAAAGAAAGAATTAAAAATGTTGAAGTGCACACCTCAAGAGACAGGATCAAGCAATGACTTGGCTCCAGCTAATCCTCTGTTCCAAACCAACCAACAATTAGGAGGCCAAATTTCAATTTTGCAACCAGTGTACGTATACAAACAAAGGAAATATCAACATTCAATATATGGCACATTCACTAATAATAGAGGTTTCACATAACATAGTTCAATGAATCAACACTCATCCAGGCAATGCCTCTGTTTAATATAAGAATGCCAAGTGTTCACCAATGATCAGTAGTTGAATGAATAGAAACAAGAGCATATTGAGCCATGCAGTTAACATTTGTGGGGAAAGAGATCATTGCGTACATTTACTGTTTACATTCATTAAGAAAATGATAAAATCCTTTGGAAATACTTTCTATGTGGCACCTTATGTGAATCAACATTGCAGCAACAAATCTAGCTAGTCAAGGATGTATATGTAAATGGAGACTATGGAGCTAAATAAACATCAATGACCAGCTAAACGAAACATGTATACTTATTTGCAACTTAATATCTGATTTCAGAATTCAGAAACTGTGACGTACAATAGAGGTTCAAGAAGAACCACAGCATTATACAGCATAATGGTCCTCATCAATAATAGCCGATCCCTGGCCGGCTGTCCCTAATGTTTAGAATTATCACAAACCATGTGGAATGCAAATATGCAATATCAAGGCAACTTTGTCCCTAGGTCATAAGCCCGTAACATCTAAATTAATATTTACATAAAACCATGTCTTATCAAATTTGGGATTAGCCAAAGTCTGTGTATGCACAACGCAGCACCACACTACATATTTGAAATTTGCAGCGGCAAGCATAGTAGATATGCTTTGGGGATCAAATACAATGACTAGTTTCTTCACATGCTGTAGAAAAAGATGCACAGATAGGTACTAGGCAGATTTAAAATCAACAACTCACAGATCTAACATTCAAAACCTTAGTTTTGATTCACCGTTGATATATATTAGTCGTAAATAACATGATTGAGAGCAATGTAACACTGATTATTACAACATCCATCAATTAGGGGTTTGCTAACAAGCGCCCTAGAGACACTTATTAAGCTTTTCAATATGACAAATTCTTAGGGTTCTTAATGCATTGAATGCCTTCGGAGTTTCAGAAGTTTATTTCTTTCATAAAAACTCACCAATTTTGAAACCTTATCAAACTATCCTTAGAGCACTCATTAGAAAACTTATAACTAATCACAAAATCAACAATACTAATCTGTAGAATAATAGCAACCCTGCCTCAGAGCATTCCACTACTAAATTACCAGGATCAAAACCAAAAGCTAAATATAACACAGCATTAATCTCATGATTTACAGCTATCGAACCAACTATGTGTCCAGATCCCAATCACAATCCATAACATCAGCGAAGAACAATAGGTTTGATACAGAAAAGGAAACATTTAAATCCTCAAGCACGGGCAATTATTTCTGCAATTCACAAAATCAACAACAAAAGTTGCTTCTTACTATAACTGCAATAAATTCCATAACCTAATCCAAGAACAAAAGCACCCACAGCTTAGTTTGGTTCATAGTTTAGGGTTGCAAACAAATAAACAATAACTGAATAACATGCTCTAAGCGGAAAGCAACTTCTTAGTTATGAGCTTATGATCAAACCATGACTTTGCAGATCATGTTGAAACTCAATATGCACACTTCAAATCATTAGCATAAACTAAATAAAAGGTTCAATCAGAAAAATCAATCAATTGCATAATTCACAAAAGCAAAATCAAAATAAAAATCAACAAGTCGTTGGGAAAAAAAAATGAAACAAACGAACAAATTCAACACCTTTTTTATGTTCATGCGGAACCGGCTTGATCACCGCCTCGCCTTCCTTAACCGCCGCGACTGCAGCAGGAGCACCGCTTCCAGCAGCAGCGCTACCAGCAACCTCAGCGTCCTTATCATCGGGATACCGTACAACGACGACAGGACAGACGCAGTGATGAACACAATAATCACTGACGCTGCCTAGCTTCCCATCGCTGCCGCGTCTGACTGCGCCAAATCCCCTGCTTCCCATGATGACGGCGCTGAGCCCTAACCGCTCAACCTCGAGACACAGCCTCTCCTTCATGTCATGATCCTTCACAATGTGTATCTTGTAAGGAATCTGCGCCTCTCTAAGCGGTCGAGCCAGATCCGCCGCCTTCGACGCCGTGAACGCGTCGAAGTCGTCCTCCAGCTTCCGGCGATTGTCTCCGCCGCCATGGTTAGCGGCAGCGACGGCCTCCTCCTCGGAGACGGGATCAGTGTTGATCGAGAGGTCGATGGAGCCCCAATCGGCGCCGAATAGGACGTTGGTAGGGCTGACGTGGAGGAGCACGACCGCGTCTCCAGGGCGGATGTAGTGGTGGACCGCCCAGCGGACGGCGTGGGCGCTCTCATCAGAGAGGTCGACTGCTACGCCGATCTTGCGGCGGGCGCCGGCAGTGGGCGTCGGGGTGGATGCGGCGACTGCGGCGGAAGGATGGTGGATTTTGATTTCGGGGAGCTGAGGGTCAATATCGACATTTTGGTTGTGCTGCATTTTCTTTTTTTAATTTTTTTTTCTTGAAAGTGTGGTAGTGTTGTTTTTGAAGACGACTTTGGACTTTGGAGTAGTTTTGCTTAGTTCTTGCATTGTTCTGAAAATCGAACCGGACCGGCCGGTTCGATCGGATTAATCAGAAACCGATCATTTGTTCGGTTCGATTTCTGTAAAAAACCGTTCTGCAAAAAATCGGTTTAAAAACCGGTCAAACCAACAGTTAACCGGTGAACCGTCAAAACCGCTCGGTTTTTTTATGGTTCAGTGATATATATATTGTTTAAAAAAAAAAAAAACGTTCAGAACCCCTCAGGCCCTCACCCACCCCTGCCCCTTTCTCTCTCTCTCTCTCTCTCTCTGGGCAAACTCAAACCCTAACGGCGGTAGGAACCCAACCCCATCGCATCGCCGAGCTCTTCTCTTCCGATAGACGGTGTTGTCGCCGCCGGCAGAGACAGACTTGGGTGCCGTCTTCGCTCGTGGAAGGTCTGCTCGCTTCTCGATCCTCTTCTCCTCAACGTCGAGTGCTTGTTCGGAACTGTTGGCGACGCCGCCGCGAAGGGCTTCTCCATTGTCGTCTGTGCTCGATTTGTTGGTGCCCATCTCTCTCTTCGAGTTCTAGATTAAACAATAATTATTTGTCATCTAATGATCTAATTAAACAATAATTACATGAGTGGGATTCTAGATTTAGGTTTTATAATAATCCGTTCTGTTTTTGAAACTCGATCTTTCTATTGTGATAGGTGATAGGATTTTGAGTTGAATTCCATTATTTTTCAAATGTAGAAGAATGGGAATAATAGATTATTGAAAGTCCTTATAGAAGAAAAGGTTAAGTGAAATCACTAAACGGGATAATTAAAGGTTACTTATTGGAAAGTGTAAATCCTTAGGTATCTTTCCACTTGAGTATGACTGAAATCTGTGTTGTTGTGGTGGCTGTGTGACCTGCAGAGGATTAGGGCAAGGCATTGAAGTTGAAGTGTGGAAGAGTTCTTAAGAGGTTGTTTCCACTAAAGGAATGGAGGTATATGGAAAATCTATGGTTGCAGCTCCTGCAAATGTTATTTATATGTCGAGTATTTTGGGCCGTGATGGACCAAATCCTGTGCATAAGTGCGACTGGAAATGTGAAAACGAAAATGTTTGTGGGAACATGTATCGCTGCAAGCTAACAGGGCTAACTCACATCTGTGATAAAAACTGTAACCAGAGAATTTTGTATGATAACCACAGCTCGCTTTGTAGAGCAAGTGGTCAAATTTTCCCCCTTACACCAGCAGAGGAACAAGCAGTGAGGGGTGTTCGAAGAAAGCTCGATGCGGATAATTCATCGTCTGATGGCTGTGGTTTTAAGCGTAGACAGGATGCACAATTCCATACTTCTCCTTTTGAGAGATCTTTTTCTGCTGTCAGTCCTATCTGCAGCCAAGTTGGAGATGGCATGGATATGAGCTAGATACATATTTCCTTCCTTTTTGGATCTTTTTTTCTTTTTCCCTTTTACTATCAGATGAGTATCAATTACAGCACTTGAATAAATGGACTACCTATTGGTGGACAACATGTATGTCCATCCACTTTGAGAACTCCTTATATTTCCAGTAATAATGTAATGTGGCACTTAAAGTAGCTTGACTGGTTTAGTATTCAGATGACTTTAGTTTCTTGCTTACCTTGGTGGGAAGCAGACATTTAGCTGGCTACAAGATGAAACTCAGACTTTATGATGCCTGGATTTGATTTAGGACCTGAAATGATGTACTATGTATCAGCATTCAACAATTTACTTAACTGTAACCCTTTTCTAGCTGGCTGTTTTGTAGTTTCTAGCGAATATCTAATTGCAATGCATAACTTTCCAAGAGTTGGTGCGTTAATTACTAATACTACTGCTGTGAGTGGCACTATTTTATTTTAGATCTTTTTTATCTTAATTCCATTAGAATAGTGCACCATTGGCAGTCATGTCTATTAGGCTGATAATTCTAATCAGGGTAATTTTTGATAACCTTGATCAATGCAGGTAAGGTTCCTAATATGCTCAAAATAGTCAAGTATGAAGTATGTGAAAAACACTACTCTTTCTTTTTTTTTTTTTCATTTTTCCTTCCTGAATGTCTTCCTACTTTTGCAGACTCACCAGAGATGGAATAGCTTACATTTTTAAAATTGTCATTCTATTATCTTTTCTTTACATCCTCTGATTAATTGCTGGCTGTCTGAGTTTAATGTAACTTGTGCAGGTTCAGAAGCATGTACTATCAAGGAGCTTTATAAACATTTGTATTGCAGATAAATATAGAATTGGTTTATATTAGAAAATAAAATATTGATACCTATCTGCTTATTTTCTAGATGTAGGAACAAGCATTGCCACTTATGCTAAAGTTTGCATCTACTGGAGTTTGGGTAGGAGGATGGTTATGGGGTTGTGAAGAATCTTGAGATTCCACAGGTGCTTCAGACAGGAAGTGACAGACAGATGGTTACGATGTCCTCGCTTTGCAAGTTTTAATGAATCTGTTAAGATTTGAAAAGCTTGGAAAGTATATACCCAGTTACATGTTAAATTGAGACCACATTTCTTTATCCACCAAATCAGATTATCATCTATTGGGCGTGACATTTATTGGGCTAAAAGAGAAGGACTTGATCAAGGCAGACCTAGTTATTTGCAAGTATGAGCACAGTGTATATATCAAACTTGCATTTCCTCTGTACATTTAAGTATTGAAAAAGATTTACCCTGTATTTGAGCCTTAGGATATTTTCTTGCAAGTTTTTCATTGTCGTCTGGGCAGATTCAACTTTGTATTGAATGATATTATGTATTTTGAAATTTTGATGCCATAAATTTGTAATGGTCATGGCTGTTGCTTTTACTCTATCATTTTTGTAACATACCATTAATATTAATTAGTGGAACATTTAGAACAGTTGAGTTTCACTTGTGTATACAAAGTATTTTTATGTTATAAAGATAGAAAATTTATTAAGCCAAGGAAGCCAAAGCAAGTTGCCAGAATAAATCTTAGCAAAAAGGTTTACCTAAATAACAAGTTTTTGAATCCACCATAGACCAAAGATAGGTAAAATCTTATACAATTGCTCTCGTTGAGAGTTGAACTCAAGACCTCCCGCTTACTAAACGGGTGCTCTAACCAACTGAGCTACAAGAGCTTGTTAATATTTTTGTTTTGGAAATCCTATTTAATGTATTTAAAGGATTTTGAATATTTGCTTTGGAATTTGTTTTATGAATCAATTTAAGGACAAGTTACATAATTAAAATGAATTGGTTTTGAATTTATTCAATTGCAACTTTTTTAAACGAAAGACATGTTTGTAACTTTTTTTTTACCCTATGTAAACCGCTATTAGCTGTAGCAGTTTTAATTTAAATATAATCTACTACAAGCTAGCACAAATTATGTGAGAAAAGGTATTGAACAGAAATTGTTAGAGACTATAGTGGTTTCTGAAAAAATCTGTGGGAGGTTCTAGCAATTTACGTGAAGCTGGTTATTCTCAGGTGAATTCTAATGTGTGAAATTTTTTATAATCTTTAGATGTGACTGAATTGACATTTGGATCTTCCATTATAAATATAAATAGTAAGATTAAATTGACTAATTCCATTTTAAATAAGCTATTAAGATACGAGAATGTTTGGAATAATAAAATAATTCTAATTGACATAATTAGAAAATAAATTATTATTATTATTATTATTATTATTATTATTATTATTATTATTATTATTATGAGAGTTTAAGAAATAATGCTAAATAATTATCCTGTGATGATGATTTATTTGGAGCTTGAATAAGCAAAGTAACTAACTGTTATAATGATCTTTATCATTCTACACTAAACATGTATATTTTTTTTAAAAAATTAATAAAAAAATTGTTATAAAATATTTAAACAAATTATTCTATATTTCATTTATTTGTAAATTTTTTTTTATCCCAAAAGACATGCACAAATATATCACTATTATATAATGTTTTTTTTTTAACTTAATTTGTTTGACTTTGTTTTTATATGTGTATACACAATATATTGATATGAGATTAGATCTGATTCGCACACTAATGAAATCGAATTGCGAATTTTAGGTAGATTTTCGCATATCCTATGAATCTGCAAAATATAAATAAATAAGTAATTTTTTTTATATTTTATTTCAAATAATAATTATTATATATGTTGTATTATTTTATTTTTATTATTTAGAAAAAGTATGTTTAATAATATTTTAGAAGTTAAAAGAGTGAAAAAAATATTGATTTTTTAATAAAAATAAGTTTTTTAAAAATATTTTATATTTTGCAAATATATTCGATTTGCAAATGTGCGGATCAGATCCAAACTAAAAAGACGTATATATTGGATCCGATCCGATGATTTTAGTGCAGACTGAATTGAAATTTTGACGATCTGATTCACATTGCCTAGCTATTTGCATCTAATGCAGTTCTTATCTATTTAATAAATCCTTTTTTTAACTTAAGTTATCATAGATAGTATTTTAATTTATGTTCTATTAATCAGATCTCTAAATATCTCCACTTCTTTTCAATTGTCTTGCACTTGTATTTATAGAGAAACCAGCTTCACAAAAACCGCTAGAACCTCCCACAGATTGAACATGCCAACGTTTCTTCATAAATCGATATCAGTAGCAGTTCATGCATTGCTTGAATCCTTTAGAAACCGCTACAACCTCTACAGCCTCCAGCGATTTCTATTCAACACCTTTTCCCTTGTAAAAAAATTACAAACATGTCTTCCGTTTCATAAAGTTGCAATTGGATAAATTCCAAACTAATTCATTTAATTATGTAACTTGCCCTAAATTTAATAGATAAAATTACATACAAAATAAATTCATAAAAATTCTCACTTCATTTTTACTTCTCAATCAAAATATCACTTAGAAAAATGGATTTCTTCCAGGCAAGCTTTTAAATTTGTTTATAATAAGTTTGCGCAAAATTTACTATCAAAACTCCAAGTTTTCTCGAAAAGTTTAGGGTTAAGTACGATTTTGGTCATAAGATATAGATTGAAAATTTTTTTCATTTCCAACTTTTTTTTGTATATAAAATGGTCTCTAAGGTTTAATTTGAATTTAAAATCGTCCCTAAGATTTAACTTGGTTTTAAATATTTAGCTGTGAAAGCAGAGGCAGAGGTGAATTATGACCAGCTTTTTCTTCTTCCCTTCTCCCTTGTTCTTCTTCTCTTCCCCTTCGCAGGAGAAGAAACACTCTCCTTCTCTTATTTTTCTTTTTTTTTTTAATTTTATAATTTTTTGTTATGGGTAATTTGGTCCAAAATTTTAAGATTTAAGTAAAAAAAGACGATTTTAAAATTTGATTTAAACCTTAGGGACAATTTTGTATATAAAAAAAGATTAGGCACGAAAAAAATTTTCAATCTATTCCTTAGAGACAAAAATCGTACTTAACCCAAAAAGTTTAAGATATATAAGATTGTCTTGGGGAAGATCCTCTCGCAGCCTTAGTCTTCGCGGTGGATAACTGCTTAATTTGCATACTCGAGGTTAAGGGAGGTTGAGGTCAATTTTTATTTTTCACCATTGAAAAGTAATTTTGCTTCCTATAAGACCTTGGTAAAAGTAAAAGTTCTATTTCTACCTTTGGACTTGGAAACACACCGAATAATCCATGCAAATTTTTACAAGGTTCAACCTAAGAAGTTCTATACACGATTCTACGAGGAAATCCGTGATTTCCAAAAGTTTGTGAAATTTCCCATGCAACAGCAAAAGCAAAGAATTGCTACCAACGCAAGTTAGCACAAATGGATGAGGGTCTGTGTCCCTTAACCATTTCTCCCGGGTTCGATACTCACTGGAGAATGGGAATGGAGCTTGCTTGCTTGGGAGGGTCGCCTACTTTGTGTGCCTCTGCAGTACCCGAGGGATTAGTTATTGGGCTTCCGGCCTAATGGATACCCTGGTGCAAACCAAAAAAAAAAGCAAAGAATTGCTTTCAACAGAGGCCATCCACAATAAAAGAAATGCAAAATCCATAATATTGGTTTAAGCAACGTAACGATTTGGTTCTACATTGCATAACGGATACGGTAATACCATACAATTACCTCCTTCAACATCCTTATAAATATCAAATCGGGGGGCCATTGACTACTCCCTTTCTCGCACCAATTCCCTAGGTACCCCCTTAGGACTCAACTTTTACTACCAAATATAATCCTTCAAATACACAACTATGGCACCCTGGCCTAGGTTACTTATTCTCTTAACATTTTTCTCTAACACTTTCTCTTACACATTCACCATAATCAACAACTGCCCTCATACTATATGGCCTGGTACACTTGCTGGTTCAGGGAGCCCTAAACTATCAACGACTGGATTCCAGTTGGACTCAGGCCAAAGTGTCAGACTAACCACGGTACCAGGATGGTCGGGACGAATATGGGCAAGGACGGGTTGCAAATTTGATGTCACAGGAGCTGGCAAATGCCTAACTGGTGACTGTGGGGGAAAACTGGAATGTGATGGAAATGGTGCAGCACCTCCTACCTCACTGTTTGAGATAACACTCAACGGAGCCAATGGACAAGATTTCTACGATGTCAGCATGGTAGATGGCTACAATTTGCCGTTAGTGGCTCTACCACGAGGTGTATCTGGTGGAGCCTGTAATGCTACAGGATGCGTGACTGATATCAACAGAGGTAAGAGTTCAAAAGTACATAAAGAAAATAAACTATACAGCTGAAAGCTAACATGCGAGAATAAAAAGGGTACCTTATAGAATTATAAAAAAATGCAATGGTATAGGTTGCCCTAGAGAACTTCAAGTGCTTGGTGAAGAAGGAAACCAGCGTGGTGTAGTAGGGTGCAGAAGTGCTTGTGAGGCATTCAAGTCGGATCGGTACTGCTGCGCTGGACAATATGCTAACCCAAAGAGTTGCCAGCCTACATTTTATTCAACTATCTTCAAGAAGGCGTGTCCTAGAGCTTATAGTTATGCATTTGATGATGGAACCAGCACTTTCACTTGCAAAGCTAGTGAATATGAGATTGTTTTTTGTCCCTACAGGTTTACAACTATGCATCATCTTCCACAACTGTGATTTGTTTCCCTTCTCTTTTTGTTTATTGCCACATTTTCATGATAAACCCATCCAATAACTAACTAACATTTTACATTACAATTTACAACACAGGATGAAAAACCAAAATCATACACCACCACCTAGAAAGCCCAAGCGTAAGCAAGTTACTTCCTCATCAAATACTCTCTTGCCCTTACCAGCGCCTATCGTTCTCTTGATTCTCGATCTTCTTTCTCAGTGTTTCTAAGACACGAACATTATTGATATGGAATGACAAGAAACTCCACGAGTGCTTCTCAAAAGAGGGAGAAAAGAATCCCTGCTCGTGAGATTGAAATGAACAAGCAAGAATAATATTAGCAATCAGCGAACAAGATTTACAATCTTGCAAGACATTCTTTGGAGGGGAACAAGCATAGTCAATGTAATCAGGAAAATTAGAATCCTGAAATTCATTCTCCCATGTTTGGCAGAATTTAGTTAACAAAGTAATATTTCAAAAATTATATTAGCCAGCTAATACAAGTCAACTAAAAGCAGAGATAACAAATAATAATTCACTGGAAAAGAAACTACAATGTGAGTATTATGGAAACAGGAACATGTAAGAAGGATTTGATAAGAACTCATTCACCAATCATAAAAGTACCAATTCTTCTGGGGTGGATTTGTTGCTGCTGTAATGTTATTATCTCTGACATGGGCAAAGTATTTCATCAACTAGTACTTTTAACCCAAGGATTGAGTATAAGTTTACAACATACACAATGGAACACTTCTTCGACTCAATTCTTCAATTCTTCGTCTTTGCCTTCTTAGAATTTGGAGCTTTTTTTGGAGCTTTTTTCTTTACTGTCTTAGGTTGTGGTTTTCCTCCAGTACTTCTACCTCTTTTCTTTTCAGCACCCTGTATCCAAATCTTATACAATTTAGTATGTATGCAGCAGCATTTTCATTTATAAAGGGAGAATCTGAAACCAAGAAAACTTTTTAGGAACTTACTGTTTTCTTGTCACCCTTCCCTTTGGATTTACTGTGAGTTTCTTCCTCAGCATGCTCATTTTGATCAGTTTGGGTGGCCTTTGGCATCTTGCCAGCTTCCTCATCTGAATCGAAGGCAAAACCATCCAGTGTCCCTTCTCACATGAAAGGTTAAGATGTGAGTAAAGGAGTTTATTCATAATATAAAGGAAAAACTACCAGAAATAAAAGCCTCAATTTGGTAGATGCAAATAACCTTCAACCATAGTTTCAGCTTCATATACATTAGATTGTGGCTCCAGCTGTATGAAGTCATTCATAATGGCCTCTATCTGATGAAGAAATATTAAGAATAGCATCAAAATATCAGTTAAACATAATGACAGCAGATATTTATCATAATCCTTGTCAGGGCTGATACTGATGAATAACACAAATAAAAAGTAGAAGAGAAACCTTGACAATAAATACAGATTTATAACTCAGGATAGTAATAATTGCGTCAAACAATTTTCAAATATGTGAGTAAATACGAAAATATTAGATAATCAACAGACCTTTGCCTCGGACTGTCCAAAGCTAACCTGAACAAATAACAAGCTCGTATCAGTGTTTGAAAAATACAAGCAGGAAAGGTTTGATATAACTCGATCATGAAGGTAACTAGCCACAAGGACATTACAAATAAAAATTTTAAATGCAGATTACATCCAACTTAATTACTTACCACACAAAATGTCCGGCAAGGAACTATAGATGTTTTGTACATAGTTCCTGAAATGATGCCAACAATACAAACAATCAGAAACAGCTTGTCACTGCCTAAAACTAACACAGAAAACGGAATATACTTATAATGAACATATTATAAAGGCATATAACTTAGGAAAGGAATGAAAATATATTACGAGAAGTTTTTTCTTTCTTTTTTCTCTCTTTTTAAGCTAAAAAACTGAGGTAATATTTATGATGATTTTTATTTAAATAAAAAAAAAACAATATAATATGTCATTAAGAAGAAAAGAAAGTACTGTGCTTATGATTCCGATATTCCTATTTTTAAAATACGAAGCATGAGTCCTTTTGTATTTTGGGAACTCCACATGTAATAATTTTGCCATAAGAAGTAAGTTGACATTACTAAACTGTACTCTGTTTTTTCTTCACATACTCACGCTACAATATTATGATTAAGAAAATATTTGTCCATGTCTTTATATTGATGAAACTCTCTGATTTCTTTGGGAATCAGAAAATATATGAGCTAAAACAAAAAGTACCTTTCAAGTCTAAGTGCATTTCCTGATCTCTGGATGCAGAATCTGAAATTATAACCCGGCCTACAGCTCCCACATCACCACTGAGATCTATGGAGTCACCTTGGCACTCAACAAGAGCCTGCAAAACCAAAGCTCCTCCTCAGGTACCCTTTCCATTCTCATGAATTAAGAAGAGAACATAACAACATGGCCCTTCCAATTACAAACACAACATACAGCAAAGAAAAATCCATAACATATAGTTGCTATCCTACCTTTGTGCGTTGAACTTTCTCAGAAAGCACCAAAGGCAGCCTTGAAGAGGAGACCTGCAAATTACAAATAGCACGCAAAATCAGGATGCTGGACTAGATAACAAGATAGCTTATGATGGCTATCACTTATTTCAGTTTCAAAGTCATGGGAGTGTGGTGAGTCATTATAATTAATTAATTATTGTAGTCATTCTTACATTTGTCTCAATGAGCTTTTCACAAGTTTCTTCCTCCTCAGCCTCCAGATCTCCACCACTACCTGTCCCATTTGTAGAAACCACAAGCACATGGTCAGAAATCCATAAAAAGAGAATGGAGTGATATCTTACAACTTATATGCCCATACTAACCCATTCCATACCTCTCTCCTTTGCACTGCCCTTTGTTTTCTTCCCTTTCACTGGTGAATGATCTTCTTCTACATGAATTGGTTTCTGAGAAGACTTTCCTTTGGAACCCTTTCTGGATGGAGACTTTCCATCATTGCCAAGGATAATTTTATCCTTAGCTTCTTCACTAATCAATTGAGGTATTTGTTGCTGAGAAGCTTCCACCTGATTGTTACGAATTTCTTTTTTGGGGCTATGATCAAGGCACGACTCAGAATTCGATGATAGACTCAAAATTGGATAAACAGATTCCTATGCAAAAACATTTGACTAATCAGCAACCAGAAAGTAATCGCAGCCAAGCGTTAGCTAGCCAAACACATTTTTCTTATAAAATACAAGGGAAAATATGCTTCCTTTTTTCTGATGATATATCATTCTTAATCCTTTACCTATCCGACCCTGCAATGCTCATATTGGTGTTGTAGTAGGAAACAGAATTATTCTAAGGACGAGAAAAAATGGTATACTGGTTAGATATTCTATGCTTGATGGATTAGAATCCTCTTGATGTTCAAGGATGAAATATCAATAGCTTCTCTAAAACTATTGATCCCACCTAAGAATTAATGGGGCAAGGTTCTTACTTTATGCTCGACATGCATGTCATTGTTTGAATCAATGCCAATCTTCCTTTCCTCTATGTCTCCTGCATCATAAGAGACCAAACGACAATTCAATAAAGTAGCAAATTGTAAAATGATTGTTGCATGCTATCACTAGATAGAAACAAAGCCTGATATGTTAATGATATCATGTTTTTAGGGGGGAAATAAAACTATATGCAGATTGGTTTTAAATTAGAAGTACAAAAAAATAATAGCTCCAATGTGTGTAAGTTATGGGTCTTTTGTGTTTAATTGATTCCAAAAAAAATCCCCTAGATTTTACTTATATTGAGAGTAAAATTTGGAAAATTTTAGAAATATAGAGAAGGCATCAAACGCGGGAGACTCTCTCAGCAATTAGTATAGATAATCTATACAGCCTTTTTTCTGTTCTGTTAATAAACAATTAATTAGGATTGCATCACTCATGTCCTAGACCTCTGAACTTAAATGTTCTATTTACTCATCAATACAGAACTCTAAACACAAATACAAATCAGTATACCTTCTGCATTTTGCTTCTCTGATTTCTTTCTTCTAGATGACGTAGTACAACCTTCTATTTCAACAGCAGCTACTTCTAATGTCTTTCTAGGTGAAGACTTATAACGGCTTTTGCCAAGACCAGTGCTCCTGCTCTTACTCTTATTCTTACTCTTACACTTGCTGATCTCCAGAGATGATCCTTCAGCATCAGTCTCATCCCCAATTGACAGGCTATCGTCATGTAAGGACTTGGAATCAGATGACAGTATCAATGGCGAATGCGATGGCACCTAGTCAATAATAATAAAATTTATCTGAGGATGTAAAGCATGGTAACTCATCATCTATCCCAATGGAAACTGATCAAATTACCTGAAAAGAACGCAACCAATCTGGGGAGCTCTCCCTTGAATCACTCATTGCTGTTTCTCTGTGTTGATTGCTAAAAGTAATATATACATGTATAACATTAAAGTCAGTTGCATGATATAGGAGGTGGCAAACAGGCATGTACGCCCCACCCCACCCCTCCCCAGCCCACCGTGCCGAAGCCCGCCACTAAACCGGGCAGGCCAGCAGTCTGAAAATCTTAGCCTGCCCCGCGCCATAAAGCTTTTTTCCTTTTGTAAAATTTGAGACAAAATTGTTATACTGTTAATTAAATGAAAAATAATCTAACCAATTAACCATAATATATACTTGATTAAAATTACTGCAACAAAAAATGACCAACTTAAACTTCATATTCACAAAGAACATGTTTCATTTTTAACAGAAAATAAAAAATACAGCAGCTCACAATTATATATGATATACAAGATCAAATTGAACTTCCAATTCATCTGATTTCCAAACCCTAAATTTTAAGGATTAAATTATATACTTTCCACTTCATCTGATATCTCAAAATAACCTCCAATTCATAAGTGAGCTTTCTCAAAATTAAAAAGAATGGGTCAGAATGAAAGTGGTAAAAAATGCAAACCTCAAAGGCTGAGACAGCTGGGGAGGCAGAGGCAGGGAAACACTGGATCAAGGAGGCTGGTGTCTGGAGCAGGAAGTCAGAGGCAGGGGACCGCTGGAGGCAGAGGCAGGATCGCAGCAAGGCAGTGGCGCCGCAAAATACGGAGGCCAGGCACTCGCCACTCGGGCAGGCAGCGGAATGCAAGCTGTGCAGCGAGGGGGTAGGAGAGGACTGGGAGGAGCAAGTGGGTACTTAGAGCTAAGAAAAGAGGCTAGTGATAGGCTGGTGGCACTTCGCAGGTCGGAGAGGAAGAGTGCGAGATGGATGGGTGGGCGGGCCGGTGGGGCAGGTGAGTTCAAGCCTAAAGTTATACTTCACAAGTCACAAGTAAATCACCAACTGCGCGTCTCCCACAAAATTATTAGTAAATACTTCTTGCATTACCTGAATTGAGAATATATGATATTATGATCTGAAGTATATCCATCTGTTGTCTGTGTATCTAATGACGGGGATTAATTGTGCCTTGCATTTCCTCTGTAGTCATGATTTCCCAAAACTATACAAGGAAAAAGAATTGTTAGTTACGTATTTTTTATTTAATCCTAATTTGAAAAGTTTGTTCATTCATTGTTAGATTTTGGTGAATGATTCTTGAAAGGCTGGATCATGCACTCCACTTAAGTTATCCCCATTGAGATCACAAATCTATTATATATTTCTAATTTTACAACTAGAATATGTCACATGTCACTCTTTTATTATAATTAAAATCAAATTTTTTTTCTAAAATTAAAGAATTTTCTTTTATTCCTTGCTAATTTTACAATCAAAATATGTCACATATCACTTTTTTATTATAATTAAAATCAAATTTTTTTCTCTAAAATTAAAGAATTCTCTTTTATTCCTTGCTAATTTTACTAAAATTAAATCTTTCCATTTATAAGGAGAATTCTTCTTTCCTCCATACTAATTTTACAACAAATATGTGCCACATATCGCTCCCTCATTGCAATTGAAATCAAATATTTTTCTCTAAAATTAAAGAGTTCTCCCCTCCTCCTTCTTCCTTTTTCTATCTCTCTCATTCATTCAACCACTCTATCTATTTTAAATATCATTATCAATATTAATGACTAATACTAATTTGATAATCAAAATATGCAATGACTAATACTAATTTGGTAATCAAAATATGCAACATCACATTCTTTAATTGTATTAAAATTAAAATTAAAATATTAAAATTGAAATTAAAATATATCTATATTATGTATCATATATTACTATCTAATTTAATAATCAAATGTGTCACATGACACTCTCTTATTAAAATTGAGAGAAAATATTTTTTTCCAAAATTAATAAACTCCTTTCCTAAATTCTCTCATTTACCTCTCTCCATTTTTCTATTTCTCTCTACCATTTTCACTCTATATATATATATTAGTAATTTGACAAATCAAAATATGTCATCTGATATTTTTTTATTACAATTAAAATAAAATTTTCTTTCTAAAATTAACAAACTCCCACTCGCATTCTTCATCTTTTTCTCTCTTTTCTCTCATTTTTCTATTTTTTCTACCTTTTTGTTCTACAAAAAATAAAATTAATAAAATAATATAATTCAAATAAAAAAATTAGACTTTTTCATATAAAAATAATAACTAAAAATTTTGAATTTTTTATCTACAGAAATCATGGTCTTCTTAACCAGAGACTTTTGTCAACCTACGACTTTTTTTTGTAAAATTAGTTTGATTTTATAAATCTTTTGTGTCATGCATAATCTATACTATCAGAACAAAGTGGACCGTTAATTTTAAAAAATTTATATTTCTCTCCAATTACGTCGTTCCATATATTTTTAATAGGTAAAAATTTAAGGGAAGTCGATTTCACGTTCCATATATTTTTAATAGGTGAAAATTCAAGTGCAGTCGATTTCACGTGAAATAAGCATGTCACTTGTATGTCATCTTTATAAATAACTCAAATAGCTGAATTTTATAAGGCGGCTCAATTTAGTGTCTGAAATTAAAGCTTATAAATCAAATTATTCGTCGAACCAATCTTTTTTTATAAATTTAAAATTTTTAATATTTTAAAATTTATTTTTTTTACTATTGTTCACGAATTGCTTAAATTTAAATTTTTTTATAAATATTTGTATGTCTTAAATTTTAATCGTACAATTTTTTTATATAATATTAATAAATTTGTCAATATATAATTATGTTTTTCAATAAAGAGAAATTATATGCCAATGTCCCTCATTTAGTAGTTCCTCCTCAAAATCAAACTTCAGAATAAAATTTTACATCACCTGATATGCAGGACATATGATCAACTTTTTAACATTTTCATTTCCAGTTTTATAGGGCGAAAATGACTCATAAATTATGCCATTTCTTTAAATGAAATTCGCATACTATTGCACACAAACCTGATTAATAATTGGCAAGGAAAAAAATTAAAAAGAAAAAACCACTACATTTACGGAATTATACATTTTCCTTGATCGACATTTTTATCTCTTATGCTTATACAAATTCATTAAATTTACAGTATATCACATTTCATCTCACATTTTATTACTAGTTAATCATATGCAATTTTTACCATCATTGCAATTCGTTGATATAATCTAGCTAAATAGGGAGTGCTCATTATATGATATAATATGATATCCCACATACAGAATGAGAACAATTACCCCATAAACTGTCCAAAGGCAGAGACATTTTACATCTACAACATCAGAAAGTATATACCGTTTCGGAAGAGAAAACAAAACCTCTCAGAGCCTAAACGAACCAAGATCACAACAAACAAGCACAACAAAGCTATCCTTAATCTTTTCTCAGGAAATGCTCTAAGCACAAGGTGACAGGAAAAGCAAGAGAGCACTCCACAAATGTTTTGTGAACCTTCTAGAATCAGGTGATACATTCTGCAACGAAACAAATGCGAAAACAGGGAACATAGTCAGGACTTAAAAGGCCAAGATATATGAGACTCAAAAGAAATTTAATAGAAGAGGCTGAAACATGAAGTAAGGAGGGTAATGAAAATGGTTATGTCTAACACATAATAAGTGCTTGAATGAGCAAGAGGAATACTTTGAACATGCGCATTACTGGCAAAAACAGAACCGTGAAGAGCAGAAGATGATAAGTTAATAACTTAAAAAACTATATTTCTTTTATTACACAGCAGGAACAACAAAAGAAAGAACTAAAAAAGTTCAAGTGCACACCTCAAGAGACAGGATCAAGCAATGTCTTGGCACCAGCTAATCCTCTGCTCCAAAGCAACCAACAGTTAGGAGGACAAATTTCAATTTCACAAACAGTGTATGTATACAAACAGAGGAATATATATAGCACATTCACTAATAACAGATGTTTTACATTACACGGTTCAATGACTCAACACTCATCGAAGTAATGCATCAGTTACATATAAGAATTGCTAGTGTTCACCAATGATCAGTAGTTGAATTAATAGAAACAAGAGCATATTGATCCATGCAGTTAACTTTTCTCCGTTTTTTGTTTGTTGTTTGTTTGTGGTGGGGGGGGGGGGGGGTTTCACTATTTACATTCATTAAGAAGATCCTTTGGAAATACTCTCCACGTGGCACCTAATGTGTGAATCAACAGGTACAACATCGCAGCAACAAATTTAGCTAGCCAAGAATGTATATGTAAATGTGGCCCATGAAGCTACATAAACATCAATGAGCAGCTAAACAAAGCATTTATAACTATTTGCAACTCAATATCTGTTTTCAGAAATCAGAAACTGCAAAGCATAATAAAGAGAGGTTCAAGAAGGACCACAGCCTTATACACCATAACCGTCCTCATCAATAATAGCTGATGCCTTGCCCTAATGTTTACAATTATGACAAACCATGTGGAATGCAAATATGCAATGCAAATGTACCTTTTCCCTAGGCCCAAATCCCATAACATCTAAATTAATATTTACATGAAACCATGTCTTCTCTAATTTGGGATTAGCTAAAGTCCTTGAGCATGCACAATGCAGCACCACACCACATAATTGGAAATTTGCAGGGGTAAGCATAGTAGGTATGTTTTGGAGATCAAGTACAATGACTAGTTTCTTACTTTCTTCACATGCTTTAGAGAAAGATTGCACAGGTAGTAGTAGGCAGATTCAAAATCAACAACTCAGAGAGCTAACAATCAACACCTTGGTTTTGACACACCGTTGATATATATATATTAGTCACAAATAACATGATTGAGAGCAATGCAATACTGATTATTCCAACATCCATCGATTAGGGATTTGCAAACAAGGGCCCTAGATAGGGGTGGCAACAGGGCGGGTAGGAGCGGGTTTTTGCTCTACCCGACCCTGTCCCGCCCTACAATAACCCGCATAGAACCCGCCCCGCTGCTACTGCGGGTAGTAAAAAGTTGAACCCTAACCCCCCCCTGCGGGTACCCGCCCCGCCTTTACCCGCCCCTATAATTATTAAAATCCAATCAATATAATTAAATTTCAAAATTTATATAACCCGCCCCTAGAGACACTTATTAAGCTTTTCCAATTTGACAAATTCTTGGGTTCTTAATGCATGGAATGCTTTCATAAAAACTTACAAATTTTGAAACCTTAACAAACTATTCTTAGAGGACTCATTAGAAAACTTATAACTAATCACATAATCAACAATACTAATCCGTACAATAATGGCAACCCTGCTTCAGAGCTTTCCACTACTAAATTACCAGGATCAAAATCAAAACCAAAACCTAAATATAACACAGCATTACTCTCACGATTCACAGCTATCAAGCCAACTATGTATCCATATCCCAATCCCAATCCGTAACATCAGTGAAGAACAATATGTTACATACAGAAAAGCGAAACATTTAAATACTCAAGCACGGGAAATTATTTCTTCAGTTCACAAAATCAACAACAAAAGTTGCCCCTTACTATAACTGCAACAAATTCCATAACCAAATATAAGAACAAAAACACCCACACCTTAGGGCTAGTTTGGTTCATAGTTTAAGTTTGCAAACAAATAACCAATAACTGAATAACATGCTAAGCTGAAAGCAACTTCATAGTTATGAGTTTATGATCAAACCATGACTTTGAAGATCATGCTGAAACTCAATACGCGCACTTCAAATCATTAGCATAAACTAAATAAAAGGTTCAATCAGAAAAATCAATCAATTGCTCAATTGGCAAAAGCAAAATCAAAATCAAAATCAACAACTGGAAAAAAAAAAGAAACAAACCAACAAATTCAACACCTTTTTTATGTTCATGCGGAACCGGCTTGATCACCGCCTCGCCATCCTCGCCTTCCTTAACCGCCACAACCGCAGCAGGAGCACGGCTTCCAGCAGCAGCGTTACCAGCAACCTCAGCGTCTTTATCATCAGGATACCGTACAACGACGACAGGACAGACGCAGTGATGAACACAGTAATCACTGACGCTGCCAAGCTTGCCGTCGCTGCCGCGCCTGACGGCGCCAAATCCCCTGCTTCCCATGATGACGGCGCTGAGTCCTAACCGCTCAACCTCGAGACACAGCCTCTCCTTCATATCATGATCCTTCACAATGTGGATCTTGTAAGGAATCTGCGCCTCCCTAAGTGGCCGAGCCAGATCCGCTGCCTTCGACGCCGTGAACGCGTCGAAGTCGTCCTCCAGCTTCCGGCGATTGTCTCCGCTTCCTTGGTTAGCGGCAGCGACGGCCTCCTCCTCGGAGACGGGATCAGTGTTGATGGAGAGGTCGATGGAGCCCCAATCGGCGCCGAATAGGACGTTGGTAGGGCTGACGTGGAGGAGCACGACGGCATCTCCAGGGCGGATGTAGTGGTGGACCGCCCAGCGGACGGCGTGGGCGCTCTCATCGGAGAGGTCGACGGCTACACCGATCTTGCGGCGGGCGCCGGCAGTGGGCGTCGGGGTGGATGCGGCGGATGCGGCGGAGGGGTGGTGGATTTTGATTTCGGGGAGCTGATGGTCAATATCGACATTTTGGTTCTGCTGCATTTTCTTTGTTTCTTGAAAGTGTGGTGGTGTTGTTTTTGAAAGAATCTGGAGTAGTTTTGCTTAGTTTAGCTTATGCGTGAGAGTTTAAGACTGAAATAGTGAATATGCTTTGCTTTTCTTTCTTGAGTTGATGATGATGCTGCCACATTCTTCTACCTTTTTCATCTTGTGAATATATTTAAAATAATATATTTTTCTTTTTCTATCAATATTGTCTAATATTTTTCAATTTTAAGAAAAAGCAAATTTTCTTGGGTCAAGAATCAACATAGTTGAGAAAATGTGAGCGGATTTGTCAAGGTTGGTGTGGTGGGCTTGGGTTCAATGGACCTACATTTGTGCATGGCCCACAAGTTCAGTGGATAAGGTTTAAAATGGAAGTATTAGGTGGCCCGATTTTATGTTACTTGTCTCACTCTGACCCATTGTCTTTTCGGCTGGAGACAGTGGGCGAGAGATCATGTAAAATATTTTGGAGAAATGCTTTTTTTTTATAGTGCCTATTTTATAATAAAAACTGAGTATATTCGTACAATTCAAATATTTGAAAAGTCTCTAGTTATGAAACAAAAAATGGTCGATTCTATTTCTAGGATAGTTCAGACTTAACTGGGGACCAAATTGGAGAGGTAGTCAGAAAGTATTTGATGGTTTTCTGGGTCTGAATCGTTTGTTGTGGTTGGGTGCAAGGGGGAAAGTACTTGCCAAATTTTGGAACATGAAAAAGGATGGTCCATACTCCATACCCATTACTAATAATATATTACACGATGCTTTATTTACACTAAAAATTAATTACTAAATCGGTTACTTTTATAAAATATATATTAAAAATAATTTAAATAATACATGATAATTAATTTAATAACTTTTATTTTGTACATGTAGCATTTTTGGATCACTATATTCCACTTTATTTATTCTTTATAATCTTCTGGTGATTTAACATATATCTCAGCCGAAGGAGAGTCAAATATAATAGTATAGCAATATTATAGTGATCTATAAATTAAAGTCTCCATTTTTTTCTATTCGTAACCATTACCTGTCTGTTGTCTGATGGAAACTATGTGCCGATCATATATGATAATGATCAGAGTATATAATTCAGTTTTCTTATTGTGAATTTGTCAACATCATTATTTTTATACTTTGCTAAAATATATGGATTCAACCATTGGTCCAATTTTTACTGTTTCTAATGATTTCCCCTTTATATTATCTATAAGGATAAAATTTCCGGTTAGAACTTATTATAGTTACAGGTGTATAGATAAAATTGCCGTTTCACATGAATAAAGCCCCACAAATAAAAATAAAAATGTGCTGCTAGTAATAAGAGTTACATTCGGGAGTAGAAAATCCAAATTTTTTATGGTGTATGTGAGAACATACATTTGGATCCTTAAATGGTTGAATAATAAAATATGTTTTTTTAAGTTTTTTAATAATTATTAAATAATTTATTTAATTTTAATGATAATTTAATTTTTATATATTATTTAATTATTAAATTTATCTTTTATTTTATAAATTATTATTTTATTATTTATTTATGTTTATTAATAATTAAAAATAAAAAGTCAAAAACAATAACAAAATAGATCTTTTATTAATTGTGACTTTCATAAATATTTTGACAATGCAATTATATGAACCAACGACTATTTAAATTAAATAACGATTATTTAACAATTATTAAAAGACTTAAAAAAATATTTTACTATTGAACTATTTAATGGTCCAAATATTATGGGATCTCGAATTCAATGCCTACTTAGTATATTAATTCCCTCACTAATATATAGTTAGTTGGAATGATACATGTTCTTTTTTCTTAACTAGTAGTAATTCTAAATTTGCGTTATGAGTATATTTCTAATAAATAGATACTTTTGGTTCTCTATTAAATGAAAAAATATATATATAAAACCTTACTGCATATATATAAAAATATAAAATATATATTAAAAATAAATTAAATAATACTTATATACAAATATAAAATGAAGATTTTAGCGGCTGATTTTTGTTTTTCGCAATATATATATATATACTTTTGGAGAACTCATGGTCATAGATATACCCTTACCTAGCATTTTGAGACACTCACATCATGTCATGCTTATATTCTCCTTTCTTTATTTTCTCTCATCTAAATGCTGCATATGCAATAATGCAAGTAGTAAAATTCATATTTGATTCCATTTCATCATATTTTGCTGATATCATGTTATATATGCCCATGCATTAGTTAGTCATTTTTGAAATAGTTCCAATTAATTCTCAATAAAACGCTAGCTAGCTGAGGTTTTGTAAATGCTATAATGAGTATTCAGTATTCAGATATACACTTAGCATCCTCTCATCAATTGATAGAATAAATATTAATAACTAATTAATTATATAGTTTTATCACAATATTAAAAAAGATGCAGTCTTTTTTTATAGTAATTAATAATTAAGTACTACCCTACAAAAACTTCTAATATATATATGTGTGTTTAGAAGGAAGGGAAAAGAAAAAGCTGGGCATAGGTTAAAGACAAGATGTTGATGCTGATGATGATGATAAAGGCACATATCATAAAACACACACAAAAACTAACAGAGTCCAAAAAAGAAAAAGGTTTAATTTCCACAACCTTATATATATATATACACACACATTTGTTACTGACAGTGTGACCTGCCTTATTGCCTGAACATATTTATACTCATCACAGAGTTATCAGTCCTAATTAGCCTGCTGCTGCTGCACACAGTGTAGTAGTGTATGTAGTACTACATTCTACTACTACTTTGGCAAAAGGAAACTATCCTCTTCAAATGTTAACCCCCAATAATAACATGCTCATTCTTTAGTATATAGTATTGCTAGATGCTCCCTTTAATTTGTTTTATCACAAAGTATAACAACAACGTTTATAATCAAACATTTGTAATTTATGATTTAGAATTTAAAATAATTTTTAAAAATTAATTAATATTAGCTAAAAAATAAATATTCTATTATTCCTCCTCTTTTATATATTTGAATTAATTTTTTTAGATTTTGTGTTTAGAGTCAAATTAAATGAAATTATATATTAAGGAGAAGCAATAGTAGTTGAACAATTTTCATGTACATTCTTTATTCTTTGTATTAAAATTGATTAATGAGAAGTAAGAGAATATAAAAAAATTGCTTTTAATATTGTAAAAAAAAAATTTGGAACAACATTGAGTTGTTTTTGTTTGACTTTAAAGACTTTTTAATGGATTTTGTGTTAACTCAAAATATTTGTACCCCATATTTATTCTTTGTATTAAAAAAAATTTGTTTATACAAAAAGTAAATACTAATTTTTGACATTAAGGAGTTCAGTATTGTTTTGCCTCTATTGTGATGAATCCTTTTCATGTGTTTAGAAGCAGCAGTACTCTTATCAAAAGGCATTATATATACACTTCAATCTCCGTAAAGGGCAAAGCAGAATGTACAGCCATGTGTTTCAGCACATAAAAGATGCAAACTTAGCTCTATAACAGAAACCCTTTAATAATAATAATAATAATAAAGTAAAACAAAATAGAGAGAGAAGCAAGTGGCTGTACATTGTGCAAAGTGTTTTAAAGTTCAAAGACTAAACAGTAAGAGCAGTTGCTAGGGTTTTGAATCACATAAAAAAAAAAAAAAAAATTAGCCAAAATCTATACATACATGTAATAGAAGCTGTTCATTTGTTCAGAGTCTATATAAAGAGTTATTCTTTTGTGTCTATATCTTGTTTTAGTCTCTTAAATAATATAGACTTGTAATTATCATGCACATAAATATATGTAAAATTTGTAATCTATCTGTGTTATAATTAATGAGGATACTTTATAATGCAGTATCAATAATTAACTAACATTAATTAATTAAAAATATATAACATGAATCAAGTAAAGAGGAGACAAATTAAAATACCTGAGACTATATTAAATGACATAATCTTGTGAAGGATATATGGAGATAGAGATAGTGATGATGATGATTTTCCTAACAAGGTCATACATATAGAACTGCTTTGCTAGGTATTAGGCTACCAAATAAAAGTTCAAAAATTAAAGAAAGACTACTATTGTACTTGGAGAATGCAAAGAACAATGCAGCAGAAACAACAAGAAAGACAAAAGTAGTGACCCCCTTTATGATGAAGGTTTCTTTTCTAGCGAGAAAGCTTGAGAGACAAATCAATGTTGTTGTTGGTGTTGGAATTGGAAGAAGGAGGAGGAAGTTTTCTATAGGGTGTAGAAGTAGGAGGAGGAGGAACAGTGATAGGGGAAGCTTCAGCTTCAGCAGCAGCAATTGTGGGAAATTCCAGCTCCTTGGAAGAAGTGCCTCTGCCATCTTTTCCTGGGAAAAACTCATATTCCATGAAAACTCTGCCACACACTGAGTTTCCCTTCCTGTGAACAGCAACAACTTCCACACCCTACAATAAAACACAAACATGCCCCTTTATTCAATCATTTATTAACCAAATTCCTACTATCATCTATACATCAAATTTAATTATTAATTAATTAATCCACCTCATCAGCACCAGCTTCATCATTCTTAATAATCTCAGTGACTTCTTCCCCATCATCAAGGTTTGGGGCTTCATATCCAACAAAATTAGGACCATTGTTCCATATAATCAAAGAGTTCTCCTTCCTTGCTTTTGATCCATTCACATTCTCCTCATTATTGAACCTTGTTTTCTGAGATAAATCATGGCAATAAATAAATATAAACAAAAAGCTAGGGCAGTAGATTATTTAATCAACACAAAACAATGAACAATTAAATAAGCCATCTGATACCTACCAATGATGTTCAATTCATTAATTCATGAAACGAGAATCACATTGAAATGGAGATTAATTAATTAATTAGTTAGTTAGTTAGTTAGAAGAGTTATTAACAATTAGAGTACCTTAAGGCAAAAATCAAGAGGTTGATGAAGGTGAGAATGGTGGTGAAGATTTGGTATTGAAGTGAGCTCTGATCTCGAGGTCTCAACCAAAGGGGTTCCAAGCAAAGGGTTAAAAACTGGCGCCATTGCCACAGATCCAAACGAGGAACAAGAAGAAGAAGAAGAAGAACCGCCACTAAAGCCACTCCTATTATTCCCCATGAAATGACCAACAGCACTTCCATGAAAAACTTGTTGAGGGATGAATTGAAACCCACCACCATGGACATGGCTTCTTGGTGCTGATGGTGCTGCAGAAGCACCATACTTCATAGTAACACCACCATTGTTACCACCAAAAGTAGCTACCATGTTAGGGTAGTGATGATGATTATGATGATGATGATAATAGTCAGCAGTTGTCGAAGTTGTTGTTGGAAGAACAACCCCAGAGGAAGATGAAGATGAGGGTGAAGAAGAAGATGAAGATGAAGAGTCGTTCATCATCATCATCTTCTTCCAACACTCTTGCATTCTTAACCTTTCAAGCTGTTCAACACCTAAGCCTCTTTGTGGCGGTTTCTTTGGTTTGACACGAGCACCTTTATTCCTTCCTGATCTGATGATTCTTCCTCCATGTTCATTAGAACTCCTTGTTCTTGTTGTTTCCTCACTGAGAACAGGATTGTTATCCATCATGGGTTGTTGATCTTCATGGTTGTTGTTGTTGTTGTTATCAGTAACCATAAGATGCAGAAATGAAGTAGTAGTAGCCATGGGTGAAGGGGTAATGGTGGTTGTTGTCTTAATTTGTTGAAGAGAAAAAAAAGGAATGAAACAGAAAGTTGGAATCTTTTCAGAGAGAATTGAAATGGGTCTAAATGATCTTTTTCATATATATACTCAGTAGAAAGAATTCGACTGTGTTTAAATGCTGAAATGACATGGCCATACGTGTGTTCCTTCGTGTTCTTCTCCTTCATCTTCTAAAATATATAATATTTCATACTATATTCATCTTAAAATTATGAATTATATATCAAATATATCTTAGATATTTATTAAACAACAAAACTTTTATTAGTAATAAGTATAATATATAAGTAGGATAAACCCTAAAATTATATTCTGAACTTGTCAAATTAAATAATAATATACAATGTAATTATAGACGTATTAATTTCCATAGTTTGTTTTATATATACAAGAGGATTAAACAATATGGTATTTTGGTGTAGATCAATGCATTAATATTATGTGATCCTTGCATAACCCTATGATTACGTCACATGTGTTAGTTGCATAAGTTTGATTGGTGGTGAAAGGCAAGGTCCTCTACATTAGAGTGGGGTTTTTTAGTAGTTGTGATGAGGTGATAATCGTGTGACACGTGTCAAACTTTGAGGAATGTGGGCCAAATATGTGTTTAGTTGTATTTGTGGCATTCTCACTCTGTCAGTTTTATAACAAATTTATATGGCAACATATCATTAGGCTTTACATTATCATGCATATTGTTCGTTTTTCAGAAAGTTACATTATTCTTTTGCATTTGGTATGTTAAATATAAGAATAAATTCAATATGTGACACTAATTTTTAATGTGTTAATTAATATTGTCATTATAAAATTAACTTTTTAATTTTTGTTCTTTTAAAAGATTTAGAATTTATGATTTAAGAACTAAAATGTAGACTAAAAAATAATTAATTTTTCATATGATGGTGTTTTGCAATGGGCATATGATGATATAGTTATATGGAATTGAAAGATACGCACGTAATGTTGGTCGGTTCTAAGTGGTAAATCATTTAAAAGATGGAGCCTTTTGGCAATCATAAGGAAGAAGATATAATTGATCATGAATTATGAGAATCTCTGCCTATAGAAATAGACTTGCAATGATGGCTTTCATATTTGAGTAACAAGAAAAAGTTGAACCACGCACATGTAAAGAAGCATATATGGTTCTCTCATCATTCCATGGACCTTAACAACTTAGCTTCAACGTCATATATATATAATGTGAAAATTTTATACCCCAATTATACAAAAATATACATTATATAGGATGGAAAGAAAAGTAACCTTTTGGGTTTTTTTTTTTTTACTTTATTATATTTATATTTCTCATTATAAAATAAAATAAATAATACTTTAAGAAAAATAATTATCCTGCTATATTTGTATACATAAAAAATCAGTTATAAAATCAATCGTTATATATTTATATATAAAAATACATATATTATTTTATATATTTTAATATATATATATATTTAAATATATATTCTATACAAATAATTGATCAATAGTTAATTTTTCTGTGTGCACATAATACGTTAATTGATATATAATATAGTACAAGTTAATTTGAACATGCAAGCCAACATACATTAGCTCATTACTATTGTATCTAATTTGGGTTGATCTATTAGTTAGTTTATTGATTTATTTAAGTAAGTGTCAGATATTCGAATTTTGTTTTGTACATGTAAAAATTTATTAGCCAAGAATAAATTCTTAAATTGAGTTTTAATTCATGATAGATTAGTCATTTATCTATTGTGTTGAAGAATACCGAAAAAAAAAAAAAATAACTAACTTCTGTTGCATTTATTAGGGGTGATCACGGGTAGGGTTTGTTTAGATTTGAGGTGAAATTAGAACCGAACTAATTGAATTGTAATTAGTTCGATTTAGTTTGAATTTATGTTTTTTGTGTATGTATCCAAACAAAACCGATTAAGAACGGATTGGTTCAGTTTGGATAATTGGGTACCTGACTATCCGATAAAACAGAAATTCATAAAAAAAATAAAAAAAAAATTTATCTTAAGAATTCTGTAAATATAATAAACATGTAAAATCAATAATAGAAATAATTAAAAAATGTTAAACACTAAATACATTAAAAACTAAATACATTAAAATTTAAACATATTAAAAGGCATATATATTTTAAATTTTTATTTTTTTTATTTAATTAACACATGGTCGGATCCACGAATTAATTTGGATTCCCAGACAAGTTTTTTTTTTTTGTTTACCCAAACGGTATCCCCCAACCCGACAGATTAAGGACTAATTTGTCGCGGATCTGAGCTCCATTTAAAGGTCTGCCACTGGCCAATGAGTTGCTGCATGCACAAGGGAGGCGGGGTTCGAACTCCCGACACTTGCTTAAGCGGACGAGTGACCCAGACAAGTTATTAGAAAGAGTTATTGATTTGATTTGATTTGAGTTGGACCTAATTATCCGTTGATTTCAGAACAAATTTAATTAGTTCGGTTCGAATTTAAATAAATAATCGAATACTCAATACTCGTGTCACCCCTAGCATTCATACATTGTGAAATTAATGAAGACTCCTAAGTTGTGATAACATGAATGCAAGTAGTCATATATATGATGCCCTACTTTTGCAAACCTTAGTGAAGACGGGCTTTAATTTGGGGACCCCAAAATGCAAACCATGTGTGTGAGGGTTGCAAAGAATTTTCATTTATTTTGTAAAAGGATAATAATGGTGAAGCTAAGAGTTGAAGTAGGACCAAATATCATGAAATCAAAGGTCATGTATAAGTAACAATCACCATCCCACAATCACAATCAAAATCACAATCACAACATCAAGCACAGGATTATACTAGCGCCGCTTCTTGGAGAATAGCTAGGTTGGTCCCAACAACCTTGAAGATCACAAACTGATCCCCATCCATGCATTTGCTTTTGTGCTTTCATTAATTTCCTTGTTTTATTGTTTTTTATATTCATTTTCAAATGTATTATTATAGTTCATAATTGATTTACTTTTAGAGTAGATTGGATTGGGAGTTTAAGATGGGGAAAAAATTTTATGGATGAATTTTGTTTGTATTCCTACTTAAGAAATTGAATTAAAAAAGTTTTACCCTATTTTCTCCCTAAAGTGAACCTACCCTGAGTGTTATTATGTTTCACTTTTACCACACTTTAATGTAACAGGGTTAAACAATAATATTATTATTTGTCTTGAAGGGGGACCACCTTGACACACCTATTATTAACCTTCGAAAATGCAATCATCTCCTATATATGCTTTCTTCTTCTGCAAATACCTACTTCATCATTATTACTTAGATCATAGGGGGAGGCCAAAATAACAAATTAAAACAACACCAAAACATTCCCAATATTTCTATTTCGATCATTCCTAATTATACATCTTCACATGCTAGTTTCAAATTATTTTTCGTGTATAACCATTAACCAATTAAAATCTAATCTATATATATATATTTACAAATACAATCAGTTAATGCTTATACAATTAACAATATAAACAAGTGAATAATAATAATAATGAGATTCGAACTGAAACTGTTTGTTGTTAGTGAATTTGTCTAAACTTGATAAGTTGATTGAATCGATTTATTTTTTAATGGTTAACTAATTTAAAATAATAAAATATAAAAGTACGTTTAAGTTTTAAATATATTTTATATATAAATATTATTTTATTATATCTAATTTAACTTTAATTAAATCTTTGAAATTTTTAATTTTAGTAGTTCGATTAATAATAATAATAATAAGGGCGGGTGAAGAGGAAAAGCAGGACCCCACAAACAGCTGTTTTATATGAATGCATGTCATACAAATATAACACACTTCATGTTTCATAAATATGGAGGAATCCACCGCCCAAGACGAAGGTTTCACTTCTTGTTTTGTAGCAGCAAAAAGGGGTGGTTTAATGAGTGTGACAATGCAATTAAGTTGTGGGGAAGAGGAGTTAGGACCTAAATCAACTAATACATTATTTTAGGAGGAGGATTCATAATAAAACATAAAAATTATACACAACCAAAAACATCGTAGCACATGTCCTGAACCTGATCATAAGAGAAGCGTTGTTATTAAAAATACCAAAACTAAAAAAAAAAAAAAGAAAATTAAAGAAAAGTAATAGAAAATTGTTTTGTTTGTTGAGAGAATTGCCATAAAAGAATAGTGTTGTTAGAGTAACTGTTGGTTGTAACTTTATGCAACTAGTGAAGGAGCATAACTATTTCTATACAAAACAGCCAAAGATACCTCTCTCCCCTTTCTCTCACACATACATACCAATAAGACAATAAAATCAAAGAAGGACCACACTCACCTCCCCAGATCATTATTTAGATCTCAATCTGAACTGAGATTTCCTCTGCTACTATACTATACTCCACTTTTACCTTTCTGCCCTTACCTACCGTCCTAAGAAGACCCTTTTGCCCCCTCTCCCATCTTATATGCCATAAACTCTCCACTTTTGTTTCACAAAATAATATGAATTATTTTAAATTGTATATCTAATAAATAATATTATATTAATAAAAAAATTATATAAAACATTAGATGCAATCCAAAGATTTTATAAAATATTACTCAGGTAATATGATGAAAAAAGAATAACATCATATATATAAGGATAGATGAAGTAGATGGATCAAAGAAGATTTTGATGAAAGCAACATATATATACCATAGTCCTTAGGGTAGTGAGTGTTATATGGAGCGTGGAGGGATTCCAGGATGGATCGTAGAAACTGCTTGTGTGGGTGTGTTGTTGATACATATAGAGAGCATTGATTAAATTGCAGAGAGAGAAGAAAAAGGGCATGTTTAAGGGTCACCATCACCTGGTAGTTGTGTTGGTCCTGCCAAAAGGAAAACAATTAGAAAACAAAATGAACAGACATAAAAGCAAACATGTTTCTCGTACATGTCCCACACTCCCACCTTAGTAAACACACACCTCTCTCAGCTGTCCTCCAACTCTGTCACCTATCTATCGCATTTTTCACAAATCATCATAATATTATTCCTATAATTCTATCTTCTCATTACAATTATGCACTTGAGTTACTTATCATACAGAGAAAAAAAAAAAAAAAAAAAAAAAAAAAACCTAACCACCAATGCACTTCTCGTTTATCTTAAAGTTGGGCAGAATTGACCACCTGCGAGTTAAAAACAAGGTTTCGAAAATCAGACCGATAGAGTTAAAGATTCAAAGATTCAACTAAGTTCAACCGAAATTAATTTGGATATAATAAAATAATAAAAATGTTAGATGAACAAGTATTTTATAATTAAGTACACAACCAAGTCTTATTATACTTTAATGAACATTTCAATATATTTTTACTTTCATCTTATTTAGGACGTTAATATACATATTTATTTAGAGTTTTTGTTGTGCCAATAAACTATTGAACAAACTTGATTAAATTTGATTATAAAAAAGATTTGATTATGTAATATCTCTCATAAAATAATATATTTATGTATGAAATATATATTTTTTATAAAATAATTTTTTTGTGTTTTATTATTTTAAGTTAATTGATTGCTAAAAATTAAACTCATTTAATCAATTTACTGATTCGCTCATAACTAATTTTTAACTTAAACCAAACAACGTTGTGATCGATTTTCCGTTAAGGAAAATACTATTTGTACATAAAAATTAGTCACTAAAATCAGTCATCAATGTATTTGTATATAAATATATGTATGGTTTAATTTATTTTTAATGTGTATTTATATTTCAACATATATTTTATACCGATGGCTGATTTTAGTGGCTGATTTTGGTGTACACATAGCATAACTTGTCAGTTAATTCAATTGAAGCGACTAATTTGGTCCGATTTCTAAAAGCATGGTTAAAAACACACACAAAGATAAATGAATACTCATATCATATATTGATATTACTCATATTAGAATTGAGTAAGCATAATGCACAATTACTTAGAGAGTATCTTTATTACCTTTTTGTGAATGTATGGTGTGGATATATATATTTTGTTATTTGAGAAACACCAAGCAGACAAGGAACTTATAAGTCATATTCAAAATACAAAAGCAGATTAATTACTTGTCATATTTGTAGTGTCCCTTTTTATGTCTCTCCAATTAAATAATATAATACATTTGTCAAATTTATTGATAAAGGTAAAATTAATTTCTTTCATTAATTTAAATGTCATAAATATGTTAGTGAATACATATATTGACACATTAATATTGTGAGAACATTTCGAAATCCAGATAGTACTAAGAAAAATTTGAGTTGGGAGGCAAGTTCAGTTTGGTGATTAAGAGGAAGCATACCAAACTGAAACGTGTCACAGCCCATACAAGAGATGAAGTGGACCCCGTGGGGATATGCACGAAGACAACCCAACAAGAAGTTAGGAGTCACTGGTACCGTGGTACTAGAATTCAAGGGCTTCTACATGTGACATCAAAGTTCAAACCATCTTTTGCTCATACTATGAAGTATGAACCTTCAAAGATCAACATTGTTGGATTTGTTGTAAAGACATTTTACTCTCTTGTAGTTATGTTATTTTGGCCCCATGACTGGGTCCTCGAGATCTTGTTTTCTGTCTGATGTGTAAGGCTGTAACTGTAAGCCATAAATCGCAGGTATGTTTGGATAACAGATCCTGAAAGAAAAAAGGATTAAAAAATAAATGGCCAATTTTGTTGGAACAGTATTTTATATTTGAAAAATACTCTTGATTATTGGGATTTCTCGTGATTCAGCTTAGATAAAAGAAGAGGACAATTATTAATAAAGGAAAAAGTACTTTTGCAGTTTTGCCCATCTTTTATTAAATTTATTTTCATTAGAAACATAAAAATACGCCAAAAAAATGATGTTATTTACGAGGAACTGACAGTATCAGCATTTGGGTCGATCATGGAACCACTCTTGATTCTTGAATAAGATAAATCAACTTCAACTCGAAAAGAACCCACCGGCAGCTCTTACAATTCAATAAATGCATGTTATTGGACTTTTATTTCAAACATCCTAAGAAAATAAATAAACAAAGCTATGCGCTGGTATGGATTTTGATAAATACATGTTACAACATATGTACATTATTCGCTCTGGGCATGGGGTAACTAATGTAATGCAACAAAACTTTGCTAAGTGACAGTAAAAAATATTTAAGTATCAATTGCAGTATTAGCAAATGCGACACTTCTAGGGAGAACGAATGATGCACACAACATCCATTTTCCGGGCGCCACAAGTCGTACACGTCGCATTTCTACGTTGACTGCGACCTCTAGCAGGGCAATTCTTATTCTCTGCACCACAAGAGTTTCTTCGTTAACATGCTTTTATGTTTGTTGCAAGGTATATGTATGACTAAATAAACAAAAGGAAGCATAGGGAAAAGAAGAAACAGGTCACACGCATTCAAGAGTGACACAATGGTAAAATTCCCAGTCATTTGGTGTTGAGTCTGATCCAATGACTGCACAAAAATATATACAGATAAAATACCAGCAACTTACCTCGTGAAAATCAAATTCCGGATCTTGCGCTTTGGAGAATCCATAAACATGGATCGTTGGCAAGTTACATTCCGTGTCCTTGGGTCTGTCTTTGTATATTCCCCTAAATGCATCTGCAGTAGAAGAAAAGCATCTAGAAGTTAATCAAGGTGTAAAGAGTTAACCAGATTTAAGTTATAACACTTACATACAAAGTAGGGTCGATCAAATTAGATGAGTGACATATATTTGGATAGATTAAAGGAACATGAGATATATATATATAAAAAGTCACAGTGATCCAGTCATGAAAGGCAACCTAGAAATTCTGCAGCTTCATTTGGCAAGTTCATAACCACTTGCGTGATTGATTGAGCTTTATCACTGGCATACATAGCCCTAATGAACCTTCTCCCATCCATGTTAAAGACCTAGAACAACAGATTAAGAAAAATATTGTTACTGTACGCTGATTCAAGTGTAACTTCTGCCTTGTTTATTAATCAACATGTGAAAGTACACTAATAATGGGTATAGTGCATAGTTTTTAATCATCACTCAGTCACATCATTGTGTAGCACACAAATAATACTTCAAATCCTAAATAGACACTTTGAAAATTCCTGCTTATGTCCGCACTTCTTACCTGCTAATCCATATATAAATATTTTCAGCACTTCTACATTAACCAAGAAATGGCATCTATATATTCCATGGAGCTGCTTCCTTTTTATCATTTCGTGTGTAAAAGTTCATGAAACATATTCGAGAAGATAACCACTTAACAAGCAAGCTTACCTCAATCTTCCTTTCAAGTTTGTTTAGAACACTATTTCTTTCCAGATACTCCACTGCAAATGGGTTTAGATCATTAGCGAAAACATGCTTAACTATCTTTGCTGCAGATATGGCCAAGGGACCAACTCCAGAAAAAACATCACCTGTCAATATGATTTTATAACGTTATTATTATTATTAAGTAGTCATGAATTTTATCCAAAAAAAAAAAACCCTATCATTAAGTCAACATACAGAGAATGCTCTAACAAGTCACCAACTAAAGATAAAAAGAGAAGTTATTGCATGGAAAAGGACAAAGAAAAGGAAAGTCTTTGAAGCAACAGCAACACTTTTGTGCTGTCTGTTTTATGCAGGTCCACTAATTGTTGCTTAGTTTTTATTTTCCTTGAGACTTTCAATGTCATAAAGACTTCAAAGTAATTTTACTGTTCCCATTTTCCAGGAAATCATAAATTCAAGCAAATGTCATTTAAAAAATTAATTGATCTCTTAAATATTAGAAGCTGCTTGACTACACACTATCCAGCTACCAACAACGGGCTGTCTAGCCATCCAAGACTTCTACACCCACTCACAAAATAAATCAGTTCTTCATATGCTTAAATCTATGTAAACCAGCATGTAGCACTAAAATAACCTGAGCCCATAAGTTGTGAAAAGGTTAAATCTCACAGACAAAATTCAATTCCAAGACTTTCTCACTGATCTCATTCTCACAGCCATACTGTTTAGCAAATCTGCACCAAGACCCAAGTAGCACTATCTAATTGTGTCACCGTTAAGCACTTTTGATATTCAAACATTTGTTACAAACAATCAAATTTCATCATTGGTAGCTGACATCAGATTACGCTGAACAGCCAAATTTGTTCAAAACATAGGATCAAATGATACAGAAACTGAAATATAACATAAGTAGGCTGGTATATAATCTAAAGAAATAGATACATACAGACAACATCTTTCCGTGTAAAACCACTCAGAAGCCTTTGTCTTTCAGTTGCAAGCCTAGAACTCCAGTATCTGCATAGTAAAAAAGAAGCAAATTCCAGGTGTTTACTATGTTAGGAGATAGAGAGCTATTACATTGACATGAATTGAACAATTTTTAAAGCAAGTCTTCCAAAATATTCTGTACTGGTCAGTGATGGAAATAGAGCATACACTGTTGCTAAGTCAACCTGAAAGCGTATTCCGTTCTCAACAACTGTGGTAACTAGAGAGTGGTTTCCTGCTAGAACCTCAAGCTGCATGGTCCTGTATTCATTATGAATGGAATCAATCTTGTTCACAACTGTTTGTATCTTTGGCTTATTTTTATCCAGCACAACCTGAATATGATAGTATGTGTTAACATGATTAAGAAATTTTATGATGTTCTAGGTTACACATTTAACTTGATTGGCAAAGATATTTCTATACAAAGAACCTTTGCTATGAGTGTTTTGTATGGTAAATGTTCCTCTCTCAAATTCAGGTGTGCAATGTGACCAACGGTCTCAAAAGCTGAAGGAACAACCACACCATCAGGTAGCAAGACCTCCAGGATCTGCAACAATAATACAGGACTGACTGACTGAGAATTTCTTTTTTCACTCACAATTTGAAGTTGAATAAAGAAATTCAATAGTTTCTTTTTTAAAAGAACATATCTTCTAGAGATCATAATACAAATTTGAAATTAAAAAGTAAACATCGTATGGAACACAGGGCAAAACATATTATTTTATTTTTGAAGCACAGATATCATTTATGTAAACCATGAGGGTGAAAAGAGAATTTCATCTCCCACGACAAGAGAAAGAGAAAAATATTTACATATGAAAAACTGAACACAGATACACACAGCACAGGCTAAAAGATATTTATATTTACAACAGTGGATAACTGGATATCCTTGGTCTAATTACCTCATTCATCTGCCAATAATCATAAAACAGAGTCAACTTGCACCTAACTAGCTCAAAAGTCAAATTTGCACTCTTTTCGGCATACTCCTTTAATACGGCCTGAAGACAGGAAACGTAAACCATGTCAAAAGTGAATGGGTAAAATGTCAGAAACAAAATGTAATAATAATACACAAAAGACAGATATGAATCTACATATGATTATCCCATTTAAAACTACGAATAGCAAGATGGAAAAGTTTGACCAATATCAGGTAACAAATATCCAAACATTAATGTAATTTTTCAACTGTTTTGTATTCACTTTCATGCTAGCACAATTAAACTGAACTGGCGTAAATAACATCGACACTAAGGTCCTCAAGGATTAACAGTATAAATTCCCCACATCAGCATGAAGCTAAAATTGCACGAAGGACTAGATGGCTTGTACAATCGTACAAAGCATACCAAACACAAAACATCATATGAGATTAACATACATGCTTTCAGATGCCTAGTACCATAGCATCACAATGCTATGCCTAAAGCCCTGTTTGTTATGTTGTATAAGTATATACTACATAACTCATTTTTATTATATCTTGTTTGGTGTGAGGTGTGATATATGTGATAGGATTAAGTTACTCGGCTAACCTATTCGGCTGGTATCAATTTACAAGAAGCAATGCATACCAAAGCATAGCATCAATAAACTACTACAAAGACCAACATCACTTGGTAAGAACCAACATATCAACAATCATATTCAAGTCTTCTGAAACAGGTAAGAACTAGTGCCAGAGCTTTCTTTCTGTAATGCTCAAACCGAATTAGTTAGATTGCAGATACTAATAATAATATGAACAAAATCAGATATAAAAAGCAGTTGCAAAATGCTTGTTTGTCACAGAACTCACAGAAACAAAAGAGCCACACACACACCACCTTGATAGCCTCAGGCAAGTCTTGGACGCCGCGACCGGCGTACCGTTCATCCAGCAACAGCAACCTCGTGGAGCCCCTCCACTTCTCCCTCCCAAACTCCTCCTCAACCAAATTCCCCAAAATACCCCCTCCATTATCGTCCTCTTCAACAACCTCCACCGTAGCAAAACCGTTCTTCCCCGTGCGCCTCTCGACTTTCACCTCCTCCTCCTCCTCCTCCTCCTTCTTCTTCTTCTTCCTCTTCGGCGGCCTCGATATCTTCGCCAGGTTCCTGAACTTCACGAAGCCGCGCGTATTGAACGTCCTTGCGAGCTTCTCTCTGTACAGAACGGGGCTCAAAACGTCGCCGTCTCCCTCGGCTTGGCCGTAAATCCGTCGCTGCAACGACACGTGTCCTTCTTCTCCTCCTCCTGATTCTCCGGAGGTAACTAGCGAAGCAAGGTCGGGATCGAGGTCATCACCGGGGACGCGAGCGATGTTGCGAACACGAGGCCAGTTGAGGAGGTGGCCGCGGAGGCGAGTCTCTAAGGCGGAGCAGTGGGCGGAGGGGACGCGGAGGGCGGAGAGGTGGAAGACGCGAGTGAAGGCATCTTCACGGAGGGTGAGAAGGGCATCGTTTTGGGGGCATTGAAGCGTTGGAACGGTTCCTTTGTGGAGGGAAGGTCCGTATAAGATTGGATTGGGATTGGTGGATGAGAAGCGGGTGAAGGATATGGAAATGGGAATTAGGGAGAGGGAGTGTTTGGGATTTGTAAGAGGAAGGAAAAGGAGCTTAGTTGGAGGGGGGAAGTGAGTCCTTAGGAATATGCTCCCTGCTGTCTTCATTCAGAATCAACTGCGTCTGTGTTTCTGTTACTACTCCCGATTCTATGAGCCTATGAATATGGTTGTAGTTTCAGCCCAAGTGAGGATGATGTTGCGGTCAAGTTCTGAAAATCGAATTGGTCATCGAACCACTTTAGTTACTGATTTATTGGTTTATTGATTCAATCGGTTCAATCGTGATTCAATCAAAATAATTATTTGATAATAAAATAATAAATAAAATATAAATAAACACATTAAAACATAATTATAATTTACTTTATATATATATATATATATATATATATCAACAAAATGTTAGTGATAGCTAAATTCATTGTTTGCATTCTCTTACAGATTATATAACTTGGTTTATTGTACAAACAAGAAAACCTCATTTCAAAACATATGCACAGAATAACGGAAGGATAGGACAATGCTAATACAAACTGGAATTTTTGCACTAAAAGGCCTCTTCAAACCCACACATTCAACACATTATTAAAAAAAACACATACCTTGCATTAAATCAAGCAAACATTTCAATTTGTCTTGATATAAGTTCACTCAGTTCTAAGAATACAGTCAAATTCTTCAGAAACATATTTTTAACAAAAGAAACATAAACCAAATAAGCTCTTTTACAAAATTAGCATAAACTCACAAGCTCTAATTTAATAAGATGATCACATGGGTAAAACCAAGGTTCTGAAAACCGGACCGGTCATCAAACCGCTTTAATCACTAGTTCACTGGTTCATTGGTCCAACCAGTCCAACCGGTGGTTCAACTGGAGAAACCGTTTTAGAATAAAATAAATAAATTATAAAGGACCAAAGATGAGGGTACTCCAAGAACTCCTATTAGATGCAACAGCATTCAACATTATCACATATTCTCACACACACATACAAAGCCTTAACTCAAAGAACAACCACAGCAAGTGACTTGGAAAGAAAATGTAAACACCGAAACAATCCCAAGCATACAGAACATGTGAATATTATTATAGCAAACATAATAATAAAATAGCTCTTCTAATGCGTCTCCGAAAATATCCCAAATCAAGAAAACTACATAATCTGATCCACTTGATTCAGAAAGCTACATATATTAGAAAAATTAAGAATCAACTAAAAGAAAAAGAAAAGGAAGGCCTGGTTGATTCGATTCAATTGCCTGAGATGAAGAATCAAACAGGGCTGAGAAGCTCAAGAGTTTAAATGTTAAACCTCAATATTCAAATAACATGACTCCATTATTGTTATTATTACACCCTTCTAATGTCACAAACTCAATATATATTATAGTCCGTTGACACTTGTGTATTCACAACTTGGCCCCATCATTCTGATTCATACCTTAAGTAGAAGAAAAAGTCCCAATAAGCTTTCGCTACAATTTTATCCAGAGAGTTGGGGTTTTGGTTCGGAGTTCATGCCAATGATAATGACGAGAGGGATGAATCCGTGAATCAGTAACATAGGCAGTGCAAATTTTAACAAAGTTCACCACAATGATTAACAACAACAAAAAGCACTGAAGGAACACTCAGTAATATAGACAGTGCAAATTTTAACAAAGCTCATCACAATTATTAACAACAACAAAAAGCACTGAAAGAACAGTGAATCAGTAACATGGGCAGTGCAAAGTTAAAATTTAAAAGTTATCAATTTAAAATTTACCATCAAATACAATTAGTGAGCAAAGCCAATCAATCAAGCACTGACTAAGCATTCTGTTCTGATTCTGTGACTGGGAAGCAACAAATTCAGCAACAAATTCAAGTTACAGCAACAAATTTAACAAATCCTAGTAAAGTCCCGATTTAAAGCAAAAAGGCAAATTTATTTATTACCAATTCAGCAACATGCAGAAATACAGGGACAAGGGAAATCTGGAAAAGAGAGAACACTAAACCAAAACATTAACCAATAATCACAAAACACTAAACCTTCACCCAGCAATTACAAACAAAGCCAGCAATTACAAACATTAGCACATTATAAAACAATCCAAAACACTAAACCTTCACCCAGCAAAACCAGCAACTACAAACAAAGTCATCAGTAAATTTGAACAAAAAAATTAAAAGCCATCAGCAACTAACCAAGGTTCTGAAAACCGGACCGGTCATCAAACCGCTCTAGTCACTGGTTCACTGGTTTATTGGTCCAACCGGTCAAACCATGGTTCAACCGGAAAAACCGTTTCATGATAAAATAATAAGTAAATTATAAATAAACATCATAAAATATCTTTCAAATTTAAAACCCTACACAAACTATCACCAACTAAATGTAATTAATCATCAAAATATGCAAAATAATTGCAGTGCACAAGTTAAAGATAGACAATATTACCTTAATGTAATTGAGTCAAAAAGTAAAACAAAACAGGCTCTTTTAATTCTTTTATGCTTGTAGGCTTTAATATAATCATTAATATAATCATTATCATACAGAGGAAATTTCTTGAAGGAATTTATGGCAACCAAAATAGGCCCTGCTTTTGTCTGAATTGTACAAGATATGATTAACAAGGTTAAATATTGAAGTTAGTTAATCAAACCAAACAAGAATATTTCCCAGTTGTCTCACTAAGTCCAGCCAAATGGAAAAAACATCAGTGTGTACTATCGTAATTCTAGATCATATCTTACTTTCGCATCAGGCAGTGAAACAACAGACTCAGTTCCAGAAGATGTTGTTATCGTCACCAGCTCCTAATTCCCATTTGAAAGTTGAAGCCAACACCGAACCTTTTGAAATAACGAACTTCAGAAGTAAGGCAAAGAAATAGAAAATTCTAAACTATCCATGTCTTACTAATAATGAGAACAGAAAAACTCAATCTCTTAAACTCAATAATTACATCAGTTATCCAACTAAATAATTGGATCACAGTTATCATAAACTGATTTCAAAGCCTAGAAGCAGAGTGAAATTAAAAACATGAAGCATATAATAAATCAAAAGATCACCAATTGCAATTTTTTTAATAAGAACAGAAGTTAAGAACAATGAAAAATGAAGAAAGATTAACATTTTTCAACCCAATTTTAACAAAGCTCATCACAATGATTAACAACAACAAAAAACACTGAAGGAACAGTGAATCAGTAACATGGGCAGTGCAAATTTAAAATTTAAAAGTTATCAATTTAAAATCTATCATCAAATACAATCAGTGAGCAAAGCCAATCAACCAAGCACTGACTGAGCATTCTGTTATGATTCTGTGACTAGGAAGCAACAAATTCAGCAACAAATTCAAGTTACAGCAACAAATTTAACAAATCTTAGTAAAGTCCCGATTTACAGCAACATGCAAAAATACAGGGAGAAGGGAAATCTGGAGAAGAGAGAACAGGGAAGCGATGGTGCAGGGACTCACCAACGGTCGACGGCGAGTCAGCGACCACCCCACGGAAGGCGACGAAGCAAGAGACAACCCCACGAGTTGCTTCGGCCGCCGGCGACGAGACAGGCGAACCACGAGATGCCAGTGACTGAGACGAGACTCGAGTAACACTAGGAGGCAGAATCGAGCAGAGACAACCACGGACGACGAGCAGCAACCAACGCGCACAGCTCGAGCACTCACTGGCGGAGGGAGACGGGAGCAGCCGAGCATAGAGGAGAGAGGTGAGATGCGAGCACACGACGCGGAGGATCCGGCGAGAGGCCCGAGAGCACGAAGACGGTAGTTCTTGAGTGCGACGGACCGCGGCAGCAATCTCCCACTCCGACAGACGGCGACGACGATTGGTGGAGGCTGCTAGGGTTTGCTTTCTTTGGTGGAGGCGAGGGCATTTGCTGTAGGAAAGAGTTGGAGAAGTGGGGGATAAGTGGATAACACGTGCAATCTTTTCCCTTTCAACAAAGGAAACGACGTCGTTTTTGTAAACCGGCTGGCTTCCGGTCCGGTCTGACTGACCGGTTACCGGCCGGTTTAGCGGTTCTCGAGCGGTTTTACATATTCGACCGAATCGTTTTCTTTGTCGGTTCCCGGTTGAACTGGTTCGACTGGCCGGTCTGGTCTGGTTTTTAAAACATTGCAACTAACAGAGCCATCGAGCCATCAGTAACAGAGCAAAGAATTGAAAGCAACAGACTAATAGAGCCATCGAGCCATCAGTAAATTTGAAAAAAAAAATTTACAGCCATCAGTAGCAGACAATTAAAATTTACAACACATTACAAAAAAAAATGGAACAAAAATTGAATAACAATTTCAGAACTTCAAACGAAGAAGAAGACCGAACATTCAGAAATTAAAAGGAAGAAGCGGAGGCGAAGAATTGAAAGCAAGGCCACTAACCTGGGTTCCGTGCCGAGAAGCTAGCGAAGATAAAAACGACGTGCCGAGCTACCTGGGGAAGAGGAAGATGAAAACGACATGCCAGCGAAGATGAAAACGACATGGGGAAGAGGAAGCAACGGCGGCGCTGAGGACCTGGGGACGGTGGCGGCGATGAAGGGCTAGGGTTTTCCTTGGCTTCAGAGGTCTCCAGGGAGTGCACGAATGATTGGGGAAGAAAGGGGGGAGGGTTGGTTCACGAATGGTTCTGCTTTTGTTTTTTTTTTTCTTTTTTTTTATTTGCGTCGTTTTATTCGAACCGGCCAGTTCAGTGGTTTTCAAGCGGTTTTCTTTCCAACGGTTATAAGTATTGGACCGGATCATTTTATTGCCGGTTCCAGGTTGAACTAGTTCGACCGGCCGGTCCGCTCCGATTTTCAAGACCATGGGTAAAACCCGCGACACTTCAAATTCACTGTAGACAACAACAACAATAAAAGAGTGCATAAAAGATATCATCTTAGTCCAATTTACTTCGTACAAAGGAATAAAATGTAACAAGCATAACTTTGACATTAACCTGGAGACGGTCTCAAGAAACATGCCAGGACGTACTGGATGTGACTTCCTTCCTGTCGCACTCACCTGATTATAAGGAAAGTTATACATGTTATGTCGCTATAATTTGCATTCATGCATAAAACTTAGGGTGAGTATGTTAACAGAATCAAGATGGGGGAGAATGTTTCATAGATGAGATTTGTGTATAAAATTTTAAATAAGTTCTCACACAGAAAGAGTATATAATCCGAAGGGCTGACCGGTAGAACAGAGTTGGCGCTAGCAGAACAGTAGCTGCGGGATGGAGGTAGGAGGCGAGACCGGTGACAGTGGTTTTGAAGCTCAAATGATGGTTGCACGATGGAGGGAAAGAAAGTTGCGACGGTGACTTCAAAGCTCGAAGTTGCGATGGCAGCAGTAGCAAGCCGGTGGTTGGACGGAAGTCAGGGAGTGAGGGAGGAGCTTGATGACGATGAGAGGAAGGAGCAACTCAAGGTCAAGGGTGATGGGGGAGTGCTGCGCATTTTGCCGTTTTGGAGTGAGGGTTGGGTAATGCCGTAATGGTTAGGGTTCCTCAATCCAAGTGGCGCCGTTTTGGCAAAAATTCAGAAAATCAGCCGGATTCGGTTCGGTTCGACCGACCGATTCGATGGTCTAATACCGATTTTTGAAACTGTCGGTTTTAGCATTTGTCCGAGTCGTTTTTTCCATCGGTTTGCGGTTCGATCGGTTTGACCAACCGATTCGAACTGGTTTTCAAAATCTTGGTTATGGTAGTGCGGTTTCTAAACTTTCTATACAGAGTAATTTTTCATAACTCTTAATATTTGTATTAAATAAATAATTTTTTAATAATTAAATCTTAAAAAATCTTATTATAAAATAAATTTATCTTTCTTGTAAAGAGATTAATTAATAATACTTTTAAAATAATAAAAATTTATTAGAACTAAAATACTTAATTTAGATTTTTGGGACAGATGTGGTATTTATTTTTTTTATTTTTGCTTTTTAAGAAAGTAGTCAAAATTTTATGATATTAAATAGTAAATTTTAATTAAAATTATCAAAAAAGTATTATTGAAAAATTCTGATTGACAACTTTTTACATTTAATTAAAATTTTTCTTAGTAGAAATAGGTTTTTTTATTAAATAAAAAAATCCATTTTCAAAAAATGTCTAATTTTTTCTGATAGAAGAGCACGCAGTTAAAAGATTAAAATATTTTTTATTTTAACCATTTTTGTATTTATTAGTATTACATCTATCTATTAAAATTATATAAGTAGACAAAAAAATCTCCTTTATATATAAAAGGAGAAGTCCCAATAATCGACAAGTGCCATATTTCAATGGTTGACACATGTACAAAATATTTTTTTTTTTTTATCTCAAATGCACTCAAATGAGGACAACTAACACAAAATTTGATGGATAAAAAATTTCTAGTTGTCAACAACGTTTTCTTTCAAATGTGCTTATATTTTTTTGGTGACTTTCAAATGTGCTTATATATATACACGCATACATTCACTTTGATTTGTTTACAAAAAAATTAGATCCTTTGTCGGAGTAAGAGAGAGTATATCATTTGGTGATCTAAAAACAAAAATCTCATTAAGATGACGGAATTTTATGACTATCTAGGTGATATTAATACAAAGAAGTTTTGGTGGAGCTTCAAAATTTATGTCATTAGGATATGAAAACTTCCAAGCAAGTTTAACGAGAAAGAAGTGCAAAGTATTGAGATGATCTTGCAAGATAGTAAGGTAAGTATTTTACATATGTAGAGCATTTAAAAAAATAAAAATTATTTACCTAGAGTGTCTTATTCATACCGTTTTTTGTATTTTTGTAAAATGCTAGGGGAATAGGATGATTACTTCAATACCTAAGGCACTGGTCCAAAAGTGGAGTGGTTTGATTGTTCAGTTCCAAATGTATGCCATGAACAATTTTATTGTTGTAAAGAACACAGAATAGCACAAACAATCCCAAATTAGTGGATACTGACATTTTCACATAGGACAACAGTAAATCATATTCAAGAACTAAGCTTTTCGCTAGAAGCCTTTAGATTCAGAACCATAGTTGAGATTCTCAACACTGATAAGAATCAACAGAGCGATTTATTTGGTATGTTCCACTCCTAATCGATATAAATAATCTTTCTATTTATACAGTTGGAATGTTCAGGGTACATTTTAATGTTCCTTTCCTTTTTTTTTTTTGAAGATGTGATTGCGGAGGTGGTTAGTAAAGAGGACTCCAGGGACTTGCTTATCACTAAGGGAAAAGAGACTAAACATTTGATAGTTGTTTTGGAAGACTTAGAGTATATATTACATACATTAACTTTGCTATATTCTTATTACAATTTTTTTGGTGATTTTTTTTTTCATTTGCAAAACACTTGGGATGCATCTCTCACCTGATTTGGTAATTTTTTTTATAGGCACAACAAGATTGACTGCATTTTGTTCGGAAAGATGGTTAATCAAATACTCCCACATCTTGAGGCTGGAACAGGGGAACCTGTGATTGTTCTGCTACAATTCATCAAGGCTATACGGTGGAATTGTAACGATCTACAATTTTGAAAATATAAATATAAATAAGTCTATGTATATAAAGCTATGTGAATATATACTTTTATGGTTAAATGATTTAAAACAAAGTCTCTTTTTGATTTCTTAATTAAAGTATCAGTTCGTATTCACGAAGGCTCAATATTAAATAAAGATAGTATTGAATAAAAAGGTTTAGAAGTAAGTAACGCCTGAGCTTTTAGTGCGATCATGAGGTACTAAAAGTTAGGGTGTTACAGGAATGGTATATCCTGCATGATTGTTTTACATTAATCTGTGTTATGAAAATATTTGTTCAAGTATGTTTTTTACCAATATATCATAATGTCAAAATACAGGATAAACTTCTCTACAAAGCCACTTTGAGGTGTCAAAGATTCACATTAACTCACAGCTAAAAGAGATTGAGACTTTTAGGAGCAGGTTCGTAGAGCCATAATTCTGTTATGTATTTTTAATGCTTGCCATTTTGTTGTGGTGCTTGAGGCTCATAAAAAAAAAAGAAACTATATGCAAGTTCATAAGCATGAGTTGTACCAAAAGGGTTTATACATACATATGTGGACCGATTGATAGATAGATAAAGTGAATTAAAAAGGTTCCATCAATATAAAAAAATATATGCATATTCATATAATAATTAGTTACTGGAATATTCAATTTCTTATAATAAAATAATTAAATCAAGGAAACTAATTTTTTAAATCTGTTCTAGGTTATTTAGTGATGCACCAGCAACTTCTTCAGTCAGGATTAGCCAGAACTCATCACAAAGCGGATGGTCTGCTGTTGATGAACTAACACAAGGTGATATAGCAATGAAAACTATTGAACAAGTGCTTAACTGTGAAAAGGTAAATACTTTCACTATGTGATGCTATTTTCAAGATTTAGGAAGATAGTTTTTTTTTCATAAACTAATATTTTGTAGGAAGGACCCGCTTGAATTGCTGGAACCATTGTTGCTATTAACGTTGGTAAGAAAGATTGGTATTACAAGTCATGTAGAAACTGTCTGAAGAAAGTGGATACTCCCATTGGAGATAAATATGAGGAGTGTGGCAAGTGTGGCCACATCCATGGAAGTGATGCACTCAGGTGACATTTATGGCTATGTTCCTACAAACCATTCTCATCCTAAAAGTGTTAATTAATTATGAATATATAATCAGATTCAAGCAAATAATGGCTAACTTAAATTATATATTATTTGTTTCCTTATTGCTGAGGATGAATAACAGGTTCAAGATTGAAGTGATGGTGTATAATGGTACTGGAAGCATTAGTTTACTACTTTGGGATAGAGAAATGGTGCAGTTGTGCAGTATGCAAGCAGAGTAGATTAGGGAGCAAGAGGTACATCTTGCTTAATTCGAAATAGTTAGTCAAAATAGTATATAAAAAGTTTGGCTGAGTAATGTATATTTGTGCAGTCCGACGGTGATAATGAGTATCCATCCACTCTTAATAACATAATAGACAAAAAACTGCTACTTAAGCTAAATGTAAAGTTTGCGAATATAAAACAGTTTGTCCATATTTATACTGTGATGAAAATATGTGATGATGAAGAGATTATTGAAAAGAACACGCAAAGTGTGCTATCAACTGAACCATTCACTAACAACACTGTATGTCCAATTATTGTTTATTTGCTAAACTATTTTATATTGCTTTCCATTTGAGATTATGCTTATAATCTATAACTAAGAAATATGGTGGATTTTGGGTAGGAAGGTGGGTGTAGCAACTTGGTGCATGTTTCAGGGGATGTTGTTAATCTCGAGAATGATTGTGATCCTGAGTATAATCTGGTATGTGGTGGAGTATTCGTCGCTTTTCAAAAATAGCTTATGCCTTCATGATATGTTTACATAAAAATTATGCATGTATGTGTTGATGTTTATGGTCTGTTATATCTATCTTTATCTAGGATGTTATAGAGGAATCTATTTCAAGCCTCAAGTGTAAAACACCAGCAAAAAGAACTTCCCAACAGCTTGAAGTGTGTCTCCCAATTTGTGAATGAGACTGATGAAGATGGTCAGTTATCAACTAACAAATTCAGCAGGAAAGGATGGAAGCGACAAAAGGTTCAGACGGGGGATGGAGAATATTGATTGTTTGACAGTATTTGCTGGAAATATTTTGTACTTTGGTTATTTTGAATGACTAATTTGATTGGTAGAGAGCTTTGAACTTATGGTATGTATTTGGATTTCATTAGTTAGTTACTAAGGCTAGAAAGCTTTGCATATTGTCTATGTTTTGGATTAGTATTTTGGTATTAAACGTGTTGCCTTGGAATATCATCGCTATTGATTATTACATGAATAGCTAGTTATATGATTGTGATATTTTGACTTACCAAAAAAGAGTAGGAATTAACTAGCATATATATTAATAATATTAGAAAGATATTAATAATAATATCAATATTAGATGGATATTAATAATAATCTCAAGATATAGAATCAAATAGCATATATATACCATATTGTATATACACGGGTCTGAATTTGAATTTGACAAAATTTGGTAGTGAATTGGTATTATTCACGAACATAGAAAAGGTAAAATAATTTTGAAAGGAATGAATTCAATTTGTATTATATTAAAATATATTTTATACACTTCTTTCTATGGTATGGATTCAATGTGATATACAGTTGTATGGGATCAACTAAGGATTAAAATCAATGTGCATTTATATAAAAAAAGTTTAAATATGAGTGGAAGAAAGTACGTCTTGAGTCATTATGGAGCTCTAACTTTTTTTGAGCCAGTCCTAACTATTCTGATGATATGCATTGACAAATTATATTGGATATGTTAGAAAGTTAAAAAAAATCAAATATTGTCCTGAAAAAATTTTATGAGACCTCAAAGCAATAGAGTATATAAGAGAGAGATATGTAATAGAAAATTTGACATCTAGGATACAAGAGTGACTGTATTTGGTGATGAAGGAATGTCACGTTAGAGGAAAAATTCCAATAGCCAAAATGAGTCGTGAAGAGACTAGAGAATTCAGTGTATCATAATAGTGTGGAAGTGGACATTACTTGCAAATGTTGAAAACAGAATAAATATGATTATAGATCTAAATATGGATTTCATTTGCTAACAATAAAAAAAAAGTTTCTTTTTAATAGATGTCTGTGCCGATAATCAAAAGTGATAAAAAAAAAAAGCAAATAAGAGTCTGCAACACATAGTGCAGAAGAGGAAAGAAATATATATTTAAGAGAGTTATTGAAAAAATTTAGATCATTATCGAGCCCTTAAAGATGCATTGGAATTGTATAATAATTTAAATTATAGGATATATAATCGCTAAATGCAACAGAGAAAGCTTATTTTAAAATCTTAAAATTTCAAAGTTTGAAAAGGTTGAAGTTGACAATGTCATTATGTATATAAGACAAATTTTCTTATTTAGTATAAGCAAGAAGTATTCAATCTGAGAAAAATAAAGCCTAAAGCAAAGATGAGTCCTAAGAAGGCTATAAAATTGGTTATACAATAATATTATTGAAGCAAGAATTACTTCCAAAATACGAATAGATATTATAGATGATTAAATGTATACATTTGGGGTTGTTTTATATGAAAATATTTAACTAGATTGCAGTAAAAACTATCAAATGACCAATTAAAAAATTTATTGTGTTGTCTAATGTGAAAAGATGGATTGTCTATCTTTAAAAAATATCATTATCACGTTTGGTTATTAATATAGAGCCAAATGTGATAACATAGATTGAGCTAGATCAAATGGATACTTTTGTCATTATCGGCAAATTGAAAAACAAGTGAAGAATTAGGGTCTAAATATGGAGTTTTTTTTGTAAAAAAAAAAAGAGAGTCTACTCTCACATAAATGTCTGTGCAGATAAGCAAAAGTGATAAAAAGCAAATAAGAATATGCAAGACAAGATGCAGGAGAGGCAAGAAATAATTTAGTTATTGAAAAAATATGGATCATGATCGAATCTCTATAGATGCATTTGAATTATATAATATTTTGAATCATAGGAGAGATAATTGCTGAGTGCAAGAGAAGGTAAGAGAGAAAGCTTATTTTAAAATTTGGACATTTTTTAGTTCAAAAATGTTGAAGTTGACAATGTCATTATGGATACAAGGCAAATTTTTTTATTTATTATAAGTAAGAAGTATTCAACTTAAGAAAGATAAAGGCTGAAGTAAGGATGAGTCTTAAGAAGGCTATAGAATTTGTTATACTATAATAGTATTGGAACAGAGATTACTTGTAAAATAAAAATAGCAAGTATAGATGATTAAAGGTGTATATTTTGGATTATTTTATATGAAAATACTTAATTAGCGTGCAATAGAAACTGTCAAATGACCAGTTAAAAAAGTAATTTTGTTGTGTCTAATGTGCAAAATGATGGATTGTTTGCCTTTTTAAAAAAGATCATGGTCACGTTTAGTTATTAATATAGAGTCAAATGTGATAACATAGACTGGACTAGATCAGAGGGGTACTTTTGCCATTATTGGCAAATTAAAAAATAAAGAAAAAATTAAGGTCTGGACATTAGGAAGAAACACCGCACATGTTGAGAGACTAAAAAACGATTCAAATAGATTTGGTCAAAACATTACTAGTAAGTTGATCCTCTAAATATGATTCTGAAACTTCTTTTTAATTTAAATTATAGGAGACATAAACCCTAAAGTCAATAGAAGGATAAAAAAAGCTTATATTAAAAATTGGACAACTCTGAAATGAAAAAGATTGAACTTGACAATGCCATTGTAGAAACATGTTATATTATTATAAGAGAAAAATTGACTAATTTTTAACAAAGTATATATGAGTGAAGGTGCACATTTTGGGTTATTGTACATAAACTTTCTTCGATGATCTATAATAGAAACTGTATAATCACATAAAGACGTATAATGTGTGTCCCAATAGAAGTATGTAGATTGTTTGATGACCAGCAATAAAAGACTATATTAAAGTCAATATTTTTTAAAACTAATTTAAAAACTTAATAGATAAGAAACGGAAAAGTCTAAAACCAAACCAAATAAATATGTTTTTGAAAATTAGGTGATATATAAAATTAGAAGTTTGAATATGAAACATTGCCATTATATGATGCCAATATATTTGTGAGTGTACAAGCAAATGCTTAAAAATTTAAAAAACTGTGAAAAAATTATTGAAAATATCTATAATTAACTAAAGATATACTTAACTACTTTCATTTTATAGTTATTGGATAATTCTTCATACTATCAAAATAATTAAAAAATACTTAAAAAATATTAAAAGACTTTTTTGCCATCAAAAGGTAAACTTAGGTACTATTATATTATGGTTACTCTATAAGTTTTGTTTAATTCAAAGTTGAACTATGATAGGAAAGATATTGCAACCGAAGACAAGATGAGTCAAGAAGATTCTGTCGAATTTGTTATATCATAATAGTTTGAGAACAGGCATTACTTACAGAACTATTCAAGAGTTTACATAATTATAGATATAGATTTGGGGTTATTGTATAGGCCTATAGGATATTAGCTTATAATGGTAACTGTGTGACGAGCAAAAAGAAAAAGTTAGTGTTTTTCATTAAAATTATTGAAATTATTTTGATGGTCATAAGTATGAATTTGTGTCCAATTAAATATGTTAATAAACTCTAAGGATTAAGTTGAATAAAGATTGAATAAATTTTAGATACAAGTGATAAATAAAAAAGCTAATAATAAAGTTGGGCAGAATACTTCTAAGAAATAGGAAGGATCGCATTATGGGAGCCTAGTAGCTGAAACTTAATAAGATGATAAGGATACAAAAATAAAAGTTAGTGTAGTACAACTATAAATTGGTTATAATGACCATTGTCATTTTAAATCCCTTTAAAAAGTTATATATAACCGATATATATGTAGAAAATTTTATATATCTAAAAGAAATAGAACTAAGTCCATATTATGATATAGATAAGATATACAAATATGAAATATTAGCAAAAATAAAAAATTAATTAAGACAGTTCCACCAGACCAAATGTTATATTTTAAGTGACTATCTAAGTATATCTTACCATTCGTAAATAAAACTTCAAATAGAATAGTTATGCTAAGTGACTGAAATTCAGCATCTAACAAAAAGATAGGTTTTGCAAAGATATTCAGTATATACTTAGATATACCTCTCCAAGATAGGTTTCACCATCTAAAAAACGTAATGTTAACAATTTTATAATTGTCCATCATTCAACAACCTATTTAAATCTATTAACTTCATATTATACAATAGTCTGTATTCTTTAGAACATGGTTAGATTAAACAAGTATTTGATTAGTAAGTTAAGTGTATTTCTTATTTGAAATATATCAGAATTAATAAGACAAAAGGATTCTACACGATCAAAACATTACTTTTTCAAGTGATATTTATATCATATATATGAATGGGATATATACCAGATTTTTTAATATGTTGTCCATCAAGCGTGAAACTCTGCAAAAATATGAATGGTATTATAAAGACAGAACTTTACATTGATGATTAAAAACAAATAAATCATATATATCATAATATAAAATGTGGATAGTTGTGCAAGAACAAAGCTAATCTTTTGATTACAGAGGAAAATACTATAGTAGAGACTTTACCATTAATGGTTTTAAAAGGGATGCATATATAGAAATATAATAACCCTGATACAACTCTAATAAAATTGACATGGAAGATATAAATGCTAATGAGAGATATCGGTGTCCTAAAACTATTGCTTCAATAAGTTTTGTGTCATGTCAGAAAAAGTAACAATATTTCACTAATACTAGTGAGCTGCCCGCGCTTCGCGCGGGATGCTTTGTTAATTACTTAATTGTATATACTGTTGTATAATTCATATGAGTTTGAATTGTTTTGGAATCATATTTACTATTAACTAAATCACTTGATATATATTGACTTTGAATATAATGTAATGTGTCCCAATTAAATACGAAAAAGTAGAACGATAATGTTTCTTTTTTTTTGGTATAGGATATATATTCCCTCGGTCGATATTTTTTTTTCACTACTCACTCGATATGACATTGAGGCCTCCTATAATAATAATAATAATAATAATAATAATAATAATAATAATAATAATAATAAATTTCATTCTCCTTCTTTAAGAGATGTAAAAATAATATTCTTCTATCTTCTATTTGTAAAATATATATTTTCTTTTTATATATTTTTTAAAAAACCTCCTCTTTAATCTATTTAAAATTTTTTTATTAACTACCATTAAAAAACCTCATCTTTTTCATTAATTTATTTATCCTTGAAAAATAGGTAAAATTAGTGTTAGTTAATACAAAAAAAAATTAAAATATATTAAAAATGAAGTATTTTTAAAGTTATAAAAAAAAGTATATATTTTATAAATAAATTTTAGCATTTCTTAAAAAAAATGGAATTTTTTCTAATAATAATAATAATAGCGCCGATGATGCATGTTCCCATAATCCCATTAACTAAATCACCGCAATGCTTTATTCAGTCATAGTATGTGGAACATGTTTTTATTTATCCATAGGAAAAGAACAGTAAATAGCATTACATTACCAAAGTGTTGGGTTTAATTTTATTTTTGCAAGCAGAATACTCGTGGTTTAAATTTGGGGTAAATATGTCACTTTTGAAGATAAATTTTGAATTTGAATACTTGCAATCAATTAATAAATTTCTCACCGCCAAAACTTTTTCCCTCTCCAACTCCCCAAGACACATGCATGACACATGACATCTTCTTCATCCATTTTTTTGGCATTTAGCAATTATTACCACCAACCCACATCAATAAGGATTTATTATCACCCACTCCTCTCTATTCCATTAAACACCCTCTTTTTGAAAAACAGATCTGACACTTATAAAAACAATTGACAAGTGATAAATAAAAAGGCTAATAATAAAGTTGGGCAGAATACTTCTAAGAAATAGGAAGGATCGCATTATGGGAGCCTAGTAGCTGAAACTTAATAAGATGATAAGGATACAAAAATAAAAGTTAGTGTAGTACAACTATAAATTGGTTATAATGACCATTGTCATTTTAAATCCCTTTAAAAAGTTATATATAACCGATATATATGTAGAAAATTTTATATATCTAAAAGAAATAGAACTAAGTCCATATTATGATATAGATAAGATATACAAATATAAAATATTAGCAAAAATAAAAAATTAATTAAGACAGTTCCACCAGACCAAATGTTATATTTTAAGTGACTATCTACGTATATCTTACCATTCGTAAATAAAACTTCAAATAGAATAGTTATGCTGAGTGACTGAAATTCAGCATCTAACAAAAAGATAGGTTTTGCAAAGATATTCAGTATATACTTAGATATACCTCTCCAAGATAGGTTTCACCATCTAAAAAACGTAATGTTAACAATTTTATAATTGTCCATCATTCAACAACCTATTTAAATCTATTAACTTCATATTATACAATAGTCTGTATTCTTTAGAACATGGTTAGATTAAACAAGTATTTGATTAGTAAGTTAAGTGTATTTCTTATTTGAAATATATCAGAATTAATAAGACAAAAGGATTCTACACGATCAAAACATTACTTTTTCAAGTGATATTTATATCATATATATGAATGGGATATATACCAGATTTTTTAATATGTTGTCCATCAAGCGTGAAACTCTGCAAAAGTATGAATGGTATTATAAAGACAGAACTTTACATTGATGATTAAAAACAAATAAATCATATATATCATAATATAAAATGTGGATAGTTGTGCAAGAACAAAGCTAATCTTTTGATTACAGAGGAAAATACTATAGTAGAGACTTTACCATTAATGGTTTTAAAAGGGATGCATATATAGAAATATAATAACCCTGATACAACTCTAATAAAATTGACATGTAAGATATAAATGCTAATGAGAGATATCGGTGTCCTAAAACTATTGCTTCAATAAGTTTTGTGTCATGTCAGAAAAAGTAACAATATTTCACTAATACTAGTGAGCTGCCCGCGCTTCGCGCGGGATGCTTTGTTAATTACTTAATTGTATATACTGTTGTATAATTCATATGAGTTTGCATTGTTTTGGAATCATATTTACTATTAACTAAATCATTTGATATATATTGACTTTGAGTATAATGTAATGTGTCCCAATTAAATACGAAAAAGTAGAACGATAATATTTCTTTTTTTTTTGTATAGGATATATATTCCCTCGGTTGATATTTTTTTTTTCACTACTCACTCGATATGACATTGAGGCCTCCTATAATAATAATAATAATAATAATAATAATAATAATAATAATAATAATAATAATAATAAATTTCATTCTCCTTCTTTAAGAGATGTAAAAATAATATTCTTCTATCTTCTATTTGTAAAATATATATTTTCTTTTTATATATTTTTTAAAAAACCTCCTCTTTAATCTATTTAAAATTTTTTTATTAACTACCATTAAAAAACCTCCTCTTTTTCATTAATTTATTTATCCTTGAAAAATAGGTAAAATTAGTGTTAGTTAATACAAAAAAAATTAAAATATATTAAAAATGAAGTATTTTTAAAGTTATAAAAAAGAAAAGTATATATTTTATAAATAAATTTTAGCATTTCTTAAAAAAAATGGAATTTTTTCTAATAATAATAATAATAATAGCGCCGATGATGCATGTTCCCATAATCCCATTAACTAAATCACCGCAATGCTTTATTCAGTCATAGTATGTGGAACATGTTTTTATTTATCCATAGGAAAAGAACGGTAAATAGCATTACATTACCAAAGTGTTGGGTTTAATTTTATTTTTGCAAGCAGAATACTCGTGGTTTAAATTTGGGGTAAATATGTCACTTTTGAAGATAAATTTTGAATTTGAATACTTGCAATCAATTAATAAATTTCTCACCGCCAAAACTTTTTCCCTCTCCAACTCCCCAAGACACATGCATGACACATGACATCTTCTTCATCCATTTTTTTGGCATTTAGCAATTATTACCACCAACCCACATCAATAAGGATTTATTATCACCCACTCCTCTATATTCCATTAAACACCCTCTTTTTGAAAAACAGATCTGACACTTATAAAAACAATTGACAAGTGATAAATAAAAAGGCTAATAATAAAGTTGGGCAGAATACTTCTAAGAAATAGGAAGGATCGCATTATGGGAGCCTAGTAGCTGAAACTTAATAAGATGATAAGGATACAAAAATAAAAGTTAGTGTAGTACAACTATAAATTGGTTATAATGACCATTGTCATTTTAAATCCCTTTAAAAAGTTATATATAACCGATATATATGTAGAAAATTTTATATATATAAAAGAAATAGAACTAAGTCCATATTATGATATAGATAAGATATACAAATATGAAATATTAGCAAAAATAAAAAATTAATTAAGACAGTTCCACCAGACCAAATGTTATATTTTAAGTGACTATCTAAGTATATCTTACCATTCGTAAATAAAATTTCAAATAGAATAGTTATGCTGAGTGACTGAAATTCAGCATCTAACAAAAAGATAGGTTTTGCAAAGATATTCAGTATATACTTAGATATACCTCTCCAAGATAGGTTTCACCATCTAAAAAACGTAATGTTAACAATTTTATAATTGTCCATCATTCAACAACCTATTTAAATCTATTAACTTCATATTATACAATAGTCTGTATTCTTTAGAACATGGTTAGATTAAACAAGTATTTGATTAGTAAGTTAAGTGTATTTCTTATTTGAAATATATCTGAATTAATAAGACAAAAGGATTCTACACGATCAAAACATTACTTTTTCAAGTGATATTTATATCATATATATGAATGGGATATATACCAGATTTTTTAATATGTTGTCCATCAAGCGTGAAACTCTGCAAAAGTATGAATGGTATTATAAAGACAGAACTTTACATTGATGATTAAAAACAAATAAATCATATATATCATAATATAAAATGTGGATAGTTGTGCAAGAACAAAGCTAATCTTTTGATTACAGAGGAAAATACTATAGTAGAGACTTTACCATTAATGGTTTTAAAAGGGATGCATATATAGAAATATAATAACCCTGATACAACTCTAATAAAATTGACATGTAAGATATAAATGCTAATGAGAGATATCGGCGTCCTAAAACTATTGCTTCAATAAGTTTTGTGTCATGTCAGAAAAAGTAACAATATTTCACTAATACTAGTGAGCTGCCCGCGCTTCGCGCGGGATGCTTTGTTAATTACTTAATTGTATATACTGTTGTATAATTCATATGAGTTTGCATTGTTTTGGAATCATATTTACTATTAACTAAATCACTTGATATATATTGACTTTGAGTATAATGTAATGTGTCCCAATTAAATACGAAAAAGTAGAACGATAATGTTTCTTTTTTTTTGGTATAGGATATATATTCCCTCGGTCGATATTTTTTTTTTCACTACTCACTCGATATGACATTGAGGCCTCCTATAATAATAATAATAATAATAATAATAATAATAATAATAATAAATTTCATTCTCCTTCTTTAAGAGATGTAAAAATAATATTCTTCTATCTTCTATTTGTAAAATATATATTTTCTTTTTATATATTTTTTAAAAAACCTCCTCTTTAATCTATTTAAATTTTTTTTATTAACTACCATTAAAAAACCTCCTCTTTTCCATTAATTTATTTATCCTTGAAAAATAGGTAAAATTAGTGTTAGTTAATACAAAAAAAATTAAAATATATTAAAAATGAAGTATTTTTAAAGTTATAAAAAAGAAAAGTATATATTTTATAAATAAATTTTAGCATTTCTTAAAAAAAATGGAATTTTTTCTAATAATAATAATAATAATAATAATAGCGCCGATGATGCATGTTCCCATAATCCCATTAACTAAATCACCGCAATGCTTTATTCAGTCATAGTATGTGTAACATGTTTTTATTTATCCATAGGAAAAGAACAGTAAATAGCATTACATTACCAAAGTGTTGGGTTTAATTTTATTTTTGCAAGCAGAATACTCGTGGTTTAAATTTGGGGTAAATATGTCACTTTTGAAGATATATTTTGAATTTGAATACTTGCAATCAATTAATAAATTTCTCACCGCCAAAACTTTTTCCCTCCCCAACTCCCCAAGACACATGCATGACACATGACATCTTCTTCATCCATTTTTTTGGCATTTAGCAATTATTACCACCAACCCACATCAATGAGGATTTATTATCACCCACTCCTCCTCTCTATTCCATTAAACACCCTCTTTTTGAAAAACAGATCTGGCACTTATAAGAACAATTGCCGCTGGCAGCAGAGCAATTGTTTGCAAACTGATTGAGTTGATGGTGTATATATTGTTGACTTCTGAAGTTACACTTGATATGAAATTCGATCTTTTGCACTCGTATGAATCCAGGAGAGAGTATGGATCCAGGAGAGTGTAGTAGAAATCAGTTTTTTCCTCCACATCTTTTGGCCAAAAAGCTAATTTGAAGCGTAATAGAATTTTTCTGGAAGATGTGTTCTGCACTACTTATATGGTATTTTAAATTTTTATTTTTAATTTAATGTTATTATGTAAATTGTATGTTGTAATTACAACTGGAAGATTGATTTGTAATCTGGATGCATTTCTGTATAATCAATACTTAAAATTTAGGCTTGTGTTTAGTAGAATAATTAAATAAATCAAAATCTAACATGATAATATGGAAGATGTGTTCTGCACTTCTTATTTGGTATTTTAAATTTTTATTTTTAATTTAATGTTATTATGTAAATTGTATGTTGTAATTATAATTGGAAGATTGATCTGTAATCTGGATGCATTTCTGTATAACCAATACTTAAAATTTAGGCTTGTGTTTAGTAGAATAATTAAATAAATCAAAATCTAACATGATAATGTGTCTACATCCCCTTAATTAAGATATGTTGATAAAAGATACACTGAAAAAAAACTCCTTTGAGTTAACTTGTTGATTTGTTTTGACTGATCTGACTAGCCTATTCTTCTTGTGGCAAAAATATGCTACTTACCTATAAGCCGTAGTGAATTCCTTGTTCTTATTCTCCAGTTCTTGCCAAGGACTACAGTTGAAACCTCACGACAAAAGTTGGTGTTTAGGTCAATAACCATCCACTTCCGTACACATCAGAATCCTGTTAATCAAACTATTTGCAAATGTATGCTTATTTGTTGAATACTATTCATTAATCAGACATTCATATGTTTTCCTAACTTTAATTTTTCCAGATGCAGTGTGTGCCTGCAATATCAATGGTTTATATATCAAATAAATATGCTGGGATGGACAATGCATTATTATTTCCATGGTTGGACACACAGCGTGTTGTTTCAGGTATATTTTTAGACTTTTAATTTGGCATGGTGACTACCTGTGACAAAAGTTCCTGAGTCAATAGGCTAATATGTTCTATACATTGGCATCATGATAGTTTGTACTATACAACTTATTTTGGATTTAAAAATTCCTTGTAATGTAAGCGATATAAATAATAAACAAAAGAGTAAAGTATCGTTTTTGTCCCCAATGTTTGGGGTAAATCCTATTTGTGTCCCTAACGTTTAAATCGTTCTATTTGTATCCCTAACATTTAAATCGTTCTATTTGTATCCCTAATGTTTGTAAAAGTAATTCAATGATATCCTGCCGTCAATTACACATCATGAGCGCTTTAGTTTGAGTTTTAAAAATCTCTTCTTGAAGTTAGAATACAAATGTCTGGGATTGAATCGATGATCTACTCCGAAAAATAGCTCATCAAATGTTGAAACAAATTCCTACAACATTTACATAATTCACTTTTCTAGGGACATAATTGAATCTAAACACAAATAGTGGGTATAATATTAAAATCGAACATATCCAAGTGAGACCTAATTGAGAATGAATACATCCAAGTGAGAATAATTGAAAAATATAATCTGATTTGTTAGTATAATTGATAGTAGGATAACATTGAATCACTTTTATAAACGTTAAGGATACAAATAGGACGATTTAAACGTTAGGGACATAAATAGAACTTACCCCAAACGTTGGGGGCAAAAATGATACTTTACTCTAAACAAAATTAACTATTAGTTACATAGAATGTACCTGCCATTGTATGCATTGGTAAATTAGAGCACTTGTGATTTCTTATTCAAGATTTCTGAAGACCTCTTTGTAAACCACGTTGTCAGTCTCCCTAACTCTATCATCATCATGACATAGAAGTATCTTTAGACCTTTTTTATTTGTAACCCTTGAAACGGCAACATACAATTGTCCATGGGTAAAAACAGGCTTTTTTAATATCAAACCAACTTTCGATAACGATTGACCTTGACTTTTATTAATAGTCATTGCATAGGATACCATGATAGGGAATTGTGTGCGTTGGAATTTGAACGGTATCCTATGGTCGGATGGGCTTAAAGTCATCCTTGGAATGAACACCTTTTGACTTGCGTTTTTTCCTAAGATGCTTTTAGCTTCTAATATGTGTTTTCCAAGCTTTGTGAGAACCATCCGGGTCCCATTGCACAAACCTATAGAGTGATCGATGTTTCGAAGTAACATGACGGGAGTACCTACCTTAAGTGTTAAGTCGTGGTTTGGCACCCCAGAGCACCTAATTGTGTTTAGGAGTTCAGGAGTGTGGACAAAAGCTAATATGTCATTATTGTTCTCCGTAGGGCATGCTTTGTCACTGCTGAAATATGTTTGTGCTTCAATTGGGTTTAAACTCATCATGTACCTATTGATTTCATCAACCAACTCCAATGTGGGTGCGAGAATAGCTCGATCTTCAACTTGCATATCACAGTTCATTCCGCTCATCATTTCTGGGTAAATTTCTCTACAAATAGCAACTATGGGATCATCCCACTCCTTTATGAGGATGTCATCTGGAATTTCAACATTGTCCGCTCCATCCATAGATCTTCCACATCTCCCATCTCCAATGCTTAAAATCCAATCTGCAAACTCCTTTAGTTCTCTACAACTTTGATCGCCATTTGCCCCTTGTAGGCGCATGTTCTTGGTAAGTGTCATCAACTTACATCTATTCCAAATGTATGATGAATTAATTGTTGCATTTACAATCTCCTGTCTAGTCCCTTTGGGTATCACGGGTAATATTTGTCTAAAATCTCCTCCAAACACAATTGTCTTCCCTCCAAATAGTTGTTCCTCGCTTCTTGAGTTGTTAAACCTCAAAATATCTCGCATTGTCCTATCAAGAGCTTCTATACAATATCTGTTCACCATAGGAGCTTCATCCCATATTATTAGCTTCGTCTTAATCAGCAAATCAGCTAATGGACTTCCTTGTTTTATGTTGCATGTTGAAAACTCATCAAGATTTAGGGGGATTGCAAAACGTGCATGAGTTGTCCTTCCACCAGGTAGTAGCAAAGATGCTATTCCGCTTGATGCTACAGTCAATACTATTTGACCTTTGGATCTTAACCCAGATGCTAAAGTCTTCCAAAAAAATGTCTTTCCTGTACCACCATATCCATATAAGAAGAAAACTCCACCTTCCTTTTTGTTAACAGCATCCATAACTTGTTTGTATACACCTTTCTGCTCATCAGTTAGCTGTGATAGTTGAATGTTGTGTTCATATGAGAGTCTACGTCTATCATAACAAAGCTCATCACATATTAGCCGATTCACTCCTATTGTCATCAAATCAGTTGAATATGCATCCAAATCGGGATACGACATAGATTGAAAATCTTTAAGACTCTTATTGTGACTTTTCAACTTGTTCTCAATGTCTATAAGGGTGAAATCCTTAAGCTCTTCGTCGGACAAAGTAAGGTCTGTGCAAGTAAGATAAATTTATCAAGTGCATCGCAAAAATGTATAGCTTATCAACTTAGTATATAGAATAATCAAACTAATATTTGTAGTTACCTGGGTTGTCAAGAATTCTTCTTTGGCGATGTAATATGTCATCGAAAAGCAAAGTCCATGTATTTTCCCATACATGTTCAGGTCTTGCCATTGAATTTGAAAATAGTAGTGTTGCAAATAACTTTCGCAAATAATCTCCAGATCCCCAACTGCTTGCTTCCTCGATTGCATCAATGTATTCTTTGTCATCATCCAATAGACCACGTGCGTAGCATGCATCCCTGAATGTTTCGTACAAAACATCATCCACGGTTCTGATCTCTTCGTAGGAAATAGGACCTCTCACAAAGTTTAAGAGTAGTCTTAATAATAAATTTCACCAGACCCCGGTGGCACAAAAAAAATCCTACCAATAACCGATGTGATTTCCGTGGTGCCCAAACCCTTTCTTGTGCCTTCCAAACAAACTTTGTAGGAAACTCTGCATAAGTTAGAGAACGGGCTTCTTGGTATTCTTTGTTTGCCTCAAACCATCCCAAAAACATCGACTCCTTCGTAGAAGCTTGTCTAGCAACCTCATCAAGGTTCTCATGGTCTTTGAATATCACTGGTTGCTCATTGGGCAAATGAAATCCGAGCCTAATTACAGATGGATCTCTGTAATGAATATTATATCCAAAAATTCTCCACGCTGCCTCACATGGAGATATGTACCTACAGTCATAATACATGCTAACTTCATCAACTTCATCCTCCTCGGCATTTCCGTTTGCAGTTTTGTAGAAAGTCGCTGTGACACGATCATTTCCTTTGTTCACGTATTTGAATAAATACTTGATTGATCTTGATTGGTTACACCACTCAACATTTATGTGTGCCCCATATCTCAATAGTAAGAACCTATTGTGTGGAACCACATATCTATTGTCAAGGTCAACACCTATTTTGGTGATTACCTTTCCGTCATCTTTACGTCTATATATTGGATAACCATCGTCATCAATTGAGGTTGTCTCAACAAATCTTTTTAGGAAATGTCAGATACATTTGCCATTTTCCATGCAAGGCGAGTCTTTTCTAGCAGAACCGCATGGGCCATGCATCATGTGCTTTTTCACAGCATCATAATATTCTGGGTCTTTATCCTTATCTGAAATTTCTGCAGATATAATTCGATCAATGTCCTCTCCAGTAGGATATTTATCATCACGATGTAAGAATACCAGTATGTGAACGTGAGGAAGTCCACATTTTTGAAACTCAATAGTATATAACACTGCAAAAAAGATTAAAATAAAAGTCATTTGGTTAGACCTTATTAATCCTATTTTGAGTATAGTGTTGGAGTAATGTCTTAAGAGGCTATGTAAAGTTTCTTTTTTAATATGCCTATTAAAATAATAAAATATAGATTCAATCCCTACTAAAATGACTTTTCAGCAAATTTCAAACAAAAGTAATAGTTTTACTATCTTCCACACCTTAACATATGTGTTCTAATACTATAATAAATATGTTCGTGCATGGTGCATCCAATGGTGATTTAAGTCACTGAGCACGTGAATTGAAACATGGCATGATACTAAGGTCCTCCCTATATATGTTCTAATGCTTTCTCAGATATAATCAGCAACCATTATTTCTCTAAATAAAAATTATTTGAATAATTAAACTTTTACATGCACAATATTCGAATCTGCCTACAATATTTCTTGGTATGCCTAAATCACATATGAATGAATAATTTACCTGCAATGACTCTTCCAAAAATTTTTTTCGTCTTGATTTCTTTGATTAGTTGATCTAATTTCACTTTAAAAGCTCTACAAACCATGTCTGGTCGGTCCTCTGCATTTAATTCTCTGTTCCTTAAAAAATCTTCAAGCTCTGGCCATTTTGGATTGCATGTAAATGTTATGAATAAGTCTGGGTATCCCACAACTTTACAAATAGCCATTGCATCTTGATAATTTTGTATCATATACCTAGGACCTCCCGTAAATGATGATGGTAAGATAATATGCTTCCCTCGAGATGACGGGGTGGTTTCCCCATTGAGAACTGCTTCTTTTAAACCCTTGTACAATTCACATCTTAATTTTTCTTGCTCAAGACGTATGAAATTGAGTCTCGCAGACTCAATCATCGAATAGCTGTCGACTAAAAACTGTTGGAATTATCTCCTTGAATACAACAATGGTGATCCATCGGCCAATCTTTCTTGTATCCGAAATGCAAAGAATTCTTTCATTGTAACTTCTTTTCTACCTTTGCCACCATTTGTAAATCTCTTGTTAAGCATTATATCCTCCTTATAGCCATCCTCACCGTATGGAAACAACAATGGATATTGTAATCCCAAGTAAGCTGGATTAAGTTGATTGATGCGTTGTAATCTTCCTCCTTTTGTCTCAACAACAATGTCACGGTCAGTCCTATCCATATCGAAATCTCCTACGATTAGTGCAGCTACCTCATTGGTTGTAGGTAAGTTATATCTTCTACCATCCCTCCCTCTTTTACCCAACAATCTAAGCTTTACATTGCATGTTGAATCAGCAGCCATTGACTCCCTAACCATTTGAAATGCCTTTACCAAGACATTGTTCTCATCCAGCATATCCTTTAAGTCTTTAACAATGTCTTTGTGTATACTGTTCTTTTCTTCTCCACTGAAAGCAATTTTTTTTGTTAATGAGCAGTATCTAATAAAGCCAGGATGCAATAAATTAAATATTGAGAGAGATTTCTATTGGCGTAGGATACAATAAATTCAAATAAAAAATATTTACTTAAATAGTTTGATATTTATACCAAAATTAATTTGTATCTATCTAATAATTTATTGGCCAAATAGTTTTTACAGCATATGTGAAATAATAAGAAAACTAAATAAGTAAATAAATTTTCTTTTGTGTATATAAGTAAAATTAACTATTGAGAGAGATTTTTATTTAGCGTAGGATTGAGTAAATTTAAATAAAAATATTAGTTAAATAAATCAATAACCAAATTAGCAAATTAATCTATAAATGGTTGATAATTATGTATTCCTTAAAGATTAGTTATGTACCTCACAATAGATATGCGATTTTGTATCTCATTTTAGGTATCAAAGACAGAGCTGTGCGAATTTAGCATTGCTGCCTTCTGGTGGTATTAGGCTACCCATCAGATGATAATTTTCCCCACACAAAATGAAAGTAGGAGGACCCCGTGAACAATTAATTCTGCGATCAATCTTTGCCCCCATTGACGTGAATTGAAACATACTATTGTATGCTCTTATGTTTTCACGAAAATGTTTGCTCTTGACACCATTCCCATATAATAAATCGTATAAGACCTTAGGAGCTTGTTGTAGTTGTGGTATTTGAACTTGTCCTCCTCTATAGCATGTTGTATACTTTGGTGCACTTGTATTATAATGCTTCTTTGATCTTTCATCATACAAAAAAAGAGTATGCCAGTGTTCACACTTGTGAATTACATACCCCATGTGCAAATAATCTGTTGAGGCCCAAAAATTAATTATTTATATGTAGTTGCAAATGTTGAATTGGAGATGCAGACCTAATAACACTAATTATTCTACAAATAGCTCCTCTAATATACCTTTGTTAACATGGGTTTGACTTGGTTCTCCATCGCATGCTATATGTGATGTGGAATCTATTTCTCCAACTATTTTACAAACATTATCTCAAATTAGTAGTAAAATGTACAATTTTTTAACCTAGCCAATTGAAATGAAAATATCCTGATCCAACATAACTTTGAGAATTACCTTTAGTAGAGTGAGAAAAGTTACCTTCTTTTCTATCTTGTGATTTGGTTCTTTTGTCTCTTCGCTCCTTTGTTGTTTGCTCTATCATTATGAGACTCTATTGTTCAAGTATCTTAAATAACCCATTAATGATAATCCATGAAGTTAAAACATTTCATTGGCTTACCTGTATTTAGACTATTCTCACCACATGGGTCCCGTGTGTGGACCATGTCTTTGTTGATCATGTTTGGCATCGTGGTTCCAGATGAAGTTGTATTATTTATAATTGTCGATGAGCTGTTGATTAGGATCCATTCAATCTTGGTCATAGACATAGCATTATGGCATAGCATTTTTATTTCTCTAGCTACTAAACACATTTGATAAAAGTTGACATTGCAAACCTGATCCAGAGTTGGCTGTGTTTGTGACATGATACTGGTCTTTAGAAACTTTACCTGCAGATCAATGGGCTAAAATCATCTCCTTTTCCTTTAGCACAAATGAAACAGTGCTATGCATTTAATAAATTATTAATCCGATTCTATTTTATAAACATGTTACCATTAAATATGTTTTACACTCGTACATTTTTTTGCTCATTTTATAAAACATTTAAAAATCTTTAATCAAATCTATATTATAATTTTTTTGTGATATATCAGCATGTAAATAAAAATAGTTCTATTAGGTGACTATAAAGGAATTTAGCATTCATTTAAGCATTATCAAGCTTACCAAAAGGGATGACATTCAGTTCTTGAATCCTTTTGCTAGCAAGTTTTGTTGTCTTGACTCTCCTAGCATTTTTTGATTGCTCGATATCTAAAAATAAAAACATTCATGATTTTATATATATAAAAAATCATAACATGAAGTTATACTAAAAAACTAAGGAATTGTGCAATAAATAGTTTGTTAATTTAGTCTTTTGCACTACTGCACAATTATAGAATAAAGGTTTAATATGTATATGCATTCTATTAAGAGTCGATGTGTTACTGTAGTCACTTTTATTAACGTGTAATTGAAACAACAGTCATGTAAAATTCAACTCAATTTACTGTTTTGAATTAATAAATTTGTTGGTTTGGCATGGCAATTGACTATCGTAGTAGATTGGACATGATAATAGTATAAGCTTTTTTATTACTTATGCTCTTTGGGTTAAATTTCACAACATAAAAAGCTCTCTATTAAGAAATAGTACATTAAACATACCCATCACATTTTTTTATGATAGATTTTGATATTTTTTGATAGGAAATTCAATTGAGTTTTGATTATGCAAATTTAAATTTCAAAGAATAACAATTTAATTATCCATTTGTAGAATAATTTGTTAATTAGGTTGTACGCGAATATACTATGAATGAAAAAGAGCTTAATAGGTGCAACTTAATATACACCATTCTAAATTTCACATACTTATTAATAAATAGATTATTAATATCTATATAATACAAAGTTCTTAATAACTTAATTCATTTAACGTGCAAACAAATTTGTTATTTATATATTTTCATTTGCTATTTGAATTTCCCATAATAAAAAGCTCTATTTATTAAGAAATAGTACATAGAACTTATCTGATATATATTCTTTTATGATAAATTTTGATTTTTTTTAACAGAACAATCAATTGATTGTTTCATAATGTGCAAATTAAAAATTGAAATAACAATTTATTTATCCATTTGTAGAATAATTTGATAATTGGGTCATACACGAATACACCATAGATGAAGAAGAGCTGAATAAAAGCTAGAGTATTAACGTATTTTCTTGAATGAATGTTTTTTATTTAAATTTATTGTTTGATTGTTTTCTAAAGGTTTAATTATTCTGTTGGTTCCTATAGTTTTGCAAAATTTTTAATTAGGTCTTTAAACTTTTTTTCCTTTTAATTGAGTTCTTACACCAAATTTGTTTTTTAATTGAGTCCCTACACTTTTTTTTTCTTTTATTTGAGTCCCTGCACTAATTTTTTAGTTAGTCCCTATACAATTAAGCCAATTACTACCAAGAGGGACCTAATTGAAAAAAAAATTAGTACAAGGACCCAATTAAAAGGGAAAAAAAGTGTAGAGATTTAATTAAAAATTTCATAAAACTATAGGGACCAACATAATAATTAAACCTTTTCTAAATCCTATATTCTCATTCATCATGAAAGGAGTTTTGTTTAATTGGGCTAAAAATATATTGATTAGATATCTACTAAATATTAAGTTTGTATAATTTTACAAATAAAAAAAAAAACCCAAATAGTAAATGAGTATGGTCTATTAATGTATAAGTAGGAATCTCACTCAATACTTGATTTTACTTTTATACACAAAAAAAAATATTTACTTTTACTATGGTGAAATAGATACAAATTTATATTAACCATTCTAAATTGTACATACTACCTTTTTATTGGGTTATTAATAGCAATACAATAAAAAAAGATTAATCACTTAATTCATTTAACATGTAAAAAGATTGTTAATTATATATGAAATATTCCTAAGAAAAAATAAATTAAAGTATGAATCAATTCTTGCAAATAACCCATTCTATAAGTCATTATATGAAAATTTAATGAAAATTGTTAACGTAATTCACCTTGTATGCAAATGCTTTGGCAGCTAGCAATATCCTCTGTTGTGTCCACATTGTTTGCTTCATATACTATTGGGTCTAATATTTCCATATTATAACAGCATCCAAAACCACCGTAGTTACATTTTTTGATGATGGAAGATTCTGAGCCTGTAAAATTGCTTCAAACTAATCATTGTAGAGAAGCAAGTTTATACTTATTATAAATACAAATTATTATTGCTGTTCTCACTTGTTATATATTTTAATCACTCAATCTTGTGCATAACTATAAATGTAAGCAATGTACAAAAAAAAAAAATCATAGAACATATCATATGAAGTCATATGTATTTTGGATTGTCTTTTTTCAGCGAGCTTGAGTGCCCTTTCCCTCCTACAATTCTTTGTCTCCTCTGTCAAAGACAAAATTTATCTAAAAAAACTATATACAAAGGTCATAGTAAATAAATCATATAACAGCATAAGCTCAATCCACCATAAATTTATTTAATATCAGATTGTAGTTAAAATTGTAGTTACTTAATGCTCCAGAAGTGAGCTCCAGCTGATGATTTTGTTCTCCATTTGTTCTGTCGTTTATTGTTGCAGATTTGTTTATCCAGCTGTGTGCATTTTTTAATAACTCATCCATCTTTCTCTTATTCTTGCAATTTCTCCCTTCTACATCTGCATAAATTTATTTTCAAAACATAGAATTCCCTAATTTTTTTATATAAGTATGTGAAACTAATTGAGGTAATTGTCTCTCCTGCTAAATGAAGTAAGAATTTTTTCAAAAAAATGTATTGTAAGCTTCAGAAACATATTTAAGAAATGACTCCATGAGGTATATTACTTATAAGTACATACCTGCAATATTTGGCAGTGAGTTTAGACTGATACTTTGAAGAGGTAGTCTAATTGTGCCTTCATTATCTGTGCTCATTGTTGCCATCCATTGTCTCTTTCTCTTTACATTTAGATACTCTCTTCTTTGTTTCCTTGCCATGGCAGCAGTTGCTCTGTCCATTCTTCACTTGAAGGTTTTTGTCACAACCCAGATAGTTTTTTCAATATGCTATTGTCCATTACTTTCATCCCAATCTCAATTGTACTAATGTGATAAATATACAACATTTACTCTTTCTAATTAGACATGTCTTCTTTTATCATTTAAATTGTTATGTTTCTTATAAATGAAAGCAAGTTTCTTATAGTTTATCAGTCTTTTACATAGGGTTCCTATAGAAATTCCAAAATAATATAACTATTATAGACTACTTTTAACTTTATTGCCCCTAGAGATAGTTTTCTTAATGCTTTAATGGCAATGAATCTTGATCATATCTGGATAAGCTTACTTGTCAGTCAAGCCTGACTTTTCTGCTTACAACAATTCATATAGAGCACAGACTGCCCTTTTCATCCCAAACTAACATACTAAATGGCAATAGCTCTATGATGAACATATTTAATTATTTTATTAGACATTGTTTATGGTAACTTTGACCTTCTTTGTTTTCTAGATTTTAAAAAGGTGATTTTGGTCTATTATTGACTTTTTTGTTGGTTTAATTGTCTTATTTCACTGAAATTGCTCACGTAATTTGAAAACATATTCTGCCCAGAAAGATAATGCTTGACTTTTTTTGTGTTATGGTCAATTGAGTATCTAAAAAATCTTATAAATGATAAACCAATTCTTTTTTATAAGATAACACAACAAACATGTTAATGTTACACTTTTAAAATTAGGGGATGCATCTGCATTGGATTCTTGTACATCTATGGGCAAAAAAAGCTTAGAATTTCTGTTATTACCATTCTCATGATTCACCTTTCCAAAATAAGAACTGCTTCTATATTATTTTTCTCACTTAATAGGATTTGAATTACTATATCATCCAATATCTCTGTTTTCAGATATTTTTCATATTATGTTTTCATGTTAATCACTTATAACTATATATTGATATTAAAGCTGGAAGCTAATAACATGCTCACATATTTCTTATGGCTCTGTATTACTTTGAAATAACATGGGATTACTGTCCTGTGTCATTGTTGGTAAAGATTTCTTTTTACATAATGCAGAGTTTATATTTGATCAATCCTTTTTATTGTAGGATCAGAATGAAAGCATGAATCCTGTTATGGGAGTTGTCCTCAATTTATATACATTGAATTTTGTTCTACTCTAAACTAACTATAAGTAGTGCGCTGACACATTTTAGGTGATATTATATAATTACATATATGTTTCTTTAGCAGCATTCATAAAAGATATGCTTTGCATACATACTTTTGATCTGATTTGGTTAAGCACAATGTATACACTGTTAAATATATAACTGCCCACTTTTATAATATATGTATGCTGATTTTTTTTTTTGGATTTCACAATAAAGTGTGATTATTCGGTCTTTATTGCATGTTTATTTTGCCTCTTGGTCTTACTATCATATGTTGTCACATTTGGGTAGTTCACGTGTTATTAGTTTACTTACATTATTTTTAGTCAATTAAGTTCAAGCTAATTGGTTGTTTTAGACTTAATGTGATAGATCATTTGTATAGTTGAAAATATAACATTATCAATGTAAATATAAATAGCAAAACACAAAATATTCATAATATCACATCATAAGAACACCACACTACATATTATAATAAAAGAAACATATTCATGCTGCATACCTCTCAATACCAAACAGCAACTACTGATCACATAGCAGCAAGTAGTTCATTAACAAAAAGATATTAGGACTAAGCAAAGATAGACTAAACATAACAATAACGATTTACCTACAAACATAAATTATAACAACACAACTTAGAAACATCATAAGCATTTAGTCCTTGCTTTAACATCGGTTTCATCAAACCATATAGAGTCCTTCGGAGTGTAGAGTGTAAGATTTGATATTAACATTCTCATCCCAACTGTGATGCAGTATATGATCCCTTCTAGATATCATGTATTTTAGTTTTGAAACCAAGATATCAGTCCTCTCCGCATCATTTGAACCACAAAAAGAACTCCGGTACTCTAGGACAGAAATGATATCCTTCCCTAGAAATAGTGTAGGTTGATATGGCATTGCAATACATGAAACCTTTAACATTCTATGCCACCCTAGCTCATTGTCATCAACATGGCTCAGCTGCCACATTACAACCTGCCTGGTGAAGCCTATGTTTGAATAGGACATCAAGCCTACTCCATTGTTATAATGTGTAAGAGAATGGTAGAGTGACTTTGCATGAGATGGGATCTTTCCTTCATATGTGAACTTTTTTTGCAGGGAGAAAATGACAATGCTACTTGGCTCCATATAGTTAACTCCTTCCCAACCAATCCAATAGATTGATCCCTTGTCGACAACTGAGTTGGGACCAAATTTTTTAACATCACTGTGAAATGATCCACAATCTTTCCAAGCAGCATCAAATGAATTGTACAATGTCCATGACATGGACTTGTGGAAAAAATGCTTTTTGTAGACATGTAGAATTTGATACTCAATGGTATCAAACAAATACCCAAAAGCATATAGGGAGACCGCATGGCAACAGTGTTTTTTTGCCTCATCCGAGACATAGTTCACATTGCGGGTAAGCGGATTCCAGATGAGCAACATAGAGTTTAAGCCATCTTGGGAAAACCTAATACATAGGTTCCCATTATCAGACCCTATCATTGAGTAAAATCCAAAATGGTTTATATTGACAGGTAAATTAAGCTGAACTTGCTCTCCATTTTGTGGATTTGTCCTCAAAAGCCATTGGAAGTTGTCATTAGTTGGAGGGTATCCAACACCAATGATAAGTGTGGTGCTCCTCTTCTTATTTTCTTGGTAGTTCAGCTTCACAAATAATGTTGTGGAGAGCTTGTACCTCCATGCTTTATTAAGAGTCCTACACCTTCCAGCCATTTTTGGGTTGGTCTTTACCAAGATCTTCCACAACAGGTCGTCATTGAGGTGTGGAAGGGGCACTCTCCTTGGTGGTATATCACTTATTCTTTTGATTAAGGACCTGAATTTTGTAGATAATAATTTGGATATAGTATAAGCTTTCTTATTGGTGTTTGTTTCCATACTCACAGCAGGTTTATATATACATCCGTTGTCAAGCACTTTGTACATCATACCATTTTTAAAATAGTTGAATCTTAATGATGGGATTGTGATCCAAAGGATGGAAACAATGGTCATTTAAAAAAAAAAATCATAAACCCTGTATGATTCCCAATGTAAAGGGCTAAAAGAAAATATCTCTACATAGGGCAGAGTAAAAGCTATATTACCTTGCATGTTTCTATGATTTGTATGATATTTACATATTTTCTAGTAATATAATTTTTTCATTTTTTTATGTTTGGTTTAAAGATATCACTCCAAAGCAAATAAATACCTGATATTGAAAAAATAAGTATAAAAAAAATGTGTGTTTAATAATATCCAAGCTTTATCTGGGCAATATCAGTCTTTCACTCTTTTTCTTAAGTTTGACCTTTACCTTATTATGTTACACTTAATCACTGCATTTTCAGGTTCAGATACCAATAAGATTTGATTTGTATCCCCTTTAGTTCCATGCTAAAGCAAACGTCTTTATCCCCGAAAATATGAAAGTATTGTTAATCTTTCCAATTACACTTATGATAGCTAGCCTATCTATCACTTATTTAACTTTCTTTGTTCCTAAGTAGTGAAACATTTTCATGCTATACTAATTTTTTATTCATCTATCAGTTAATATCCATTGGTTTGATATTTTATTCCCTTCAATTACAACATGTCGTACAATGTAAATCCTCTTCATAGGTATTTCCTTTTGCAACTTGCTTATTTGGCATTGAGCTATTTACATGTTAACAATTCATTATTTTGGACTTTGACTATGTATAAAAAACTTTTTTCATTTGATATATATAAAAATATTTTTTTTTAATCTTCTCTGTGTGTGAGCAAACAAAAGAGGGAATTGCAGGAACATTGCAAATGTAATTAAATTTTTTAAAATGGTTTATTTTTATCCAAATGTCTTGCTTTTATAATGGACAATTTGAATATTATTCATAATTTGTTTCCTTTTCCTTTTTCCATATATGTTTATTTCTAACTCAAAACAAATTAGTACTACAATATATTGAAAGTATTTTATTTGAAGGAAAGGATTTAGTTCTAAAAATATCTAAAAAATTTCTATGATCAATTATTTCAACTGGAACCAACAGATAAATTTAAAAAAAATTATATTTTTTGTTATGATTTTTATTTCCTATATTTAATATGCTACATTGTCAGTCACTTAAAACTATTTCATGGGTAACTTTATTTTTTTAATTATGTTTTTCATATCATCAATTGATTATAGATCTCTATATTTTTTTTAAATTTCTGTTAGTCTATAGCCCAATTGGGCCAGCTAAACCCAAAACCCAATAGTATATGTATCTTTAGACTGTAATTCCATGGGAGCAAAACCAATGTTTACTTAATCTATGTATATAGCACAGGATTTTGTATTTATTTCCATGTTATAGTCAGAATTAATCCATCTTTACTCTTCTGAAACACTCGATAACGATTAGACATTAATAAAGGTAATTTTTACCTTCTCAATAAAGTGAATGATATCTAATTATAATTGGTCAACGGTAGCATAACTCATCACTTCAATGGTATGATATCACCATGCTTGTCCTATTATATTGATATGTGCTTAACCCCAATTGACAAATTAATTATTAAATAGATATAATTTAATATTAACTACTCTAAATTTCACATGTTTTTTTTTTGTTTCTTAATATCTATATAATAAAAAATTAGCCACTTAATTCATTTAACCTGTGTTCTAAAAGAGCTCAATAGCTATTGTCATTTTAATTACTAAATTTGAGTTGAAGTTAAATTAAAACTAAATATTCACATCAACTGAAATGGAAATGAGTATAAAAAAGAATGTGTGTTTCACAACATCCAAACTTTATCTGGGCAATATTAGTCCTTTATTCTTTTTTTTTTTTGAAGTTTGACCTTTACCTTATTATGTTACACTTAATTATTGCATTTTTAGGTTCGGGTAGATTAAGATTTAATTCGTATCCCCTTTAATTCCATAATAAAGCAAACGTCTTTATCCCAGAAAATATAAAGGTAATTATTGTCAATCTTTTCGATTACACCTATGATAGCTATCCTATCGTATCACTCATTTAACTTTCTTTAACCCTAAGTAGTGAAACTTTTTTGTGCCAGACTAACTTTTTATTCATCTATCCGTTAATATCCATTGGTCTAATATTTTATCCCCTTCAATTACAACATGTCGTACAATGTAAATCCTCTTCATATGTACTTCCTTTTGCAACTTGCTTATTTGACGGTGAGGTATTTGACAATTCATTATTTTGGATTTGGACTGAATTCACCCTTATTCACATTGGATTCTTATACAAATTCCAAAATAATGTAACTAATATAGGCTACTTTTAACTTTATTGTCCCTAGAGAAAACTTTTTTAATGATTTAATGGCAATGAATCTTGATCGTATCTAAATAGGTTTGCTTGTCAATTTAGCCAGCCTTTTCTACTTACCCAAAAAAAGATAGAGCACAATCCATCTTTTTCATCCCAATCTAACATACTAAATGGCAATAGCTTTATGATGTATCTATTTAGGGCCATATTAGACATTGTTTATGGTAGCTTTGACCTTCTTTGTTTTCTGAATTTTAAAAAGGTAGGTTTGATCTATTCTTGACTTCCTTCTCAATTCAATTGTCTCATTTCACTGAGATTGCTCATGAAATTTGAAATTGTATTATGCCTAGAAACATAATGCCTGGCTTTCTTTATGTGTTATGGTCAATTGAGTATCTAAAAAAACTTGTAAATCTTTGTAACTGATAAACCAAACTTTTTTTTATTATAAGACAATACAACAAACATGTTACTGGTACACTTTTAAAATTGGGGGATGCATTTGCACTGCATCCTTTTATATCTATGGACACAAATGCATGTGTTATCACAATGCTGATAGTTCACTTTTCCAAAATAAGAACTATTTTTATTCATTTTTTCTAACTTAATAGGATATGAATTACTATATTTCTTTTTTGGTTAAATTTTACATATTAAAAAGCTCTATTTTGCCACCAATAAAGGAGCTCACATATTGTCCATTATTTTCATCCCAATCTCAATTGTACTAATATTATAAATATACAACATTTACTCTTTCTAATTAGACATGTCTTCTTTTATCATTTAAATTGTTATGTTTCTTATAAATGAAAGCAAGTTTCTTATAGTTTATCAGTCTTTTACATAGGGTTCCTATAGAAATTCCAAAATAATATAACTATTATAGACTACTTTTAACTTTATTGCCCCTAGAGATAGTTTTCTTAATGCTTTAATGGCAATGAATCTTGATCATATCTGGATAAGCTTACTTGTCAGTCAAGCCTGACTTTTCTGCTTACAACAATTCATATAGAGCACAGACTACCCTTTTCATCCCAAACTAACATACTAAATGGCAATAGCTCTATGATGAACATATTTAATTATTTTATTAGACATTGTTTATGGTAACTTTGACCTTCTTTGTTTTCTGGATTTTAAAAAGGTGATTTTGGTCTATTATTCACTTTTTTGTTGGTTTAATTGTCTCATTTCACTGAAATTGCTCATGAAATTTGAAAACATGTTCTGCCCAGAAAGATAATGCTTGACTTTTTTTGTGTTATGGTCAATTGAGTATCTAAAAAATCTTATAAATTATAAACCAATTTTTTTTTTGATAAGATAACACAACAAACATGTTAATGTTACACTTTCAAAATTAGGGGATGCATCTGCATTGGATTCTTGTACATCTATGGGCAAAAAAAGCTTAGAATTTCTGTTATTACCATGCTCATGATTCACCTTTCCAAAATAAGAACTGCTTCTATATTATTTTTCTCACTTAATAGGATTTGAATTACTATATCATCCAATATCTCCGTTTTCAGATATTTTCCATATTATGTTTTCATGTTAATCACTTATAACTATATATTGATATTAAAGCTGGAAGCTAATAACATGTTCACATATTTCTTATGGCTCTGTATTACTTTGAAATAACATGGGATTACTGTCCTGTGTCATTGTTGGTAAAGATTTCTTTTTACATAATGCAGAGTTTATATTTGGTCAATCCTTTTTATTGTAGGATCATAATGAAAGCATGAATCCTGTTATGGGAGTTGTCCTCAGTTTATATACATTGAATTTTGTTCTACTCTAAACTAACTATAAGTAGTGCGCTGACACATTTTAGGTGATATTATATAATTACATATATGTCTCTTTAGCAGCGTTCATAAAAGATATGCTTTGCATACATACTTTTGATTTGATTTGGTTAAGCACAATGTATACACTGCTAAATATATAAGTTCCCACTCTTACTTTAATATGATAACTCTTGTGCCTGTTAAATAAATTTAATCGTTTCTTTTCGAACTTGTTTCGATCTGGATATACTTAACTATATTCATCTTGGGTGTAAGTGGTAAAAACAGAATGATAACAACAATATATATGTAAAAGAAAAAATTAGATATCATTTTAGTGGTCAATTAAACTAATGAACTGGCAATCCAAAATGTAATACAAAATCTAAAATCAAAGTCAACATAATTCACTAACAAAAAGCGATAAAGTTAACTGATAATTAGAAACTAACATCACATAGTCTAACAATCACAACATTCCACATCTTAGATTTAGATTTTTTGTCTCTTATTAGTCTTTCTGGTGAATTTGTTGGTTGAGAATTGTCCTTCCTCATCATTTATGTTGGTGCTTGAGAAGCCATATTTCATATCATTGGAAGTTCCTTTAATTGGGGTTTTGCTTTTGAGACTTGATACAGAAGCCTCCATAGGATCCTTTTAAACCAAATAAACAACAAAATGAGTTAATCAATCTGTGTCTTGTTTTTAATAGTCTTTAAACTATTTTTAAAGACAGCAAAGATGTTTTTTATTGAATCCATACCATATTAAACTGATTATCACTATCGGTCTTGATATTAATAATATTTTCTGAAATATCAATTGAGTTGCTACAACCCATCTCCTGCGAACAGGGAAAGTATAGTTCTATTTAGAATTAACACCAACTAACTCAGAAAAAACAAAAATGTAGACACAATTAAAGAAATGAACCACTACCCAACTTATAGACGGGTTTGCAGATACGTTGGAATGCTCTTCTTTTTACAAGTATTTATCTATCAGATGCTCATCATCACATATTTTAATGACAGGATAAACTTGGTCAAAATGCTTGATATTTCCAGATTTAATATTAATTTTAAATAAAGCTTTTTTATCCATCATATTGTCCAAGGAGGAGGGGTATTCTCCCTCACCGGTATCCTGCAATAAAAAACGCTTCTCTAGTTTAGTTTAAAAATGTTGAATTGGATATATTTTCTTTGAAAACCTAACTCAGTATGCACTAACCTCTTCTTCCCTAACTTGGTCTGCTCTCTTTCTACAGAGTTGTGTTGTTTCCCTGTCCCAAAGCAGTAGGCTGATGCTCCCAATACCATCATACACCATCACTTCGACCTTGAACCTGCCAATAGCCAAAAACTCCCACAACTAAGTCATTCCAATTTTTTTATTTTTCTAGACTTACTATACTAAATTGTCTATGTAGAGAATAGTTCCAAACCTAATAGATGCAGATCCATGTGTGTGTCCACATTTAGTACATTCATACCTATCTCTAATAGGAGTCTCAACTTTCTTCGGATATTTTCTACATGACTTATAAAACCAATCATTTTTACCTACATTTATAGCAACAATGGTGCCAACAATCCAGCACGTCCCTTCCTGAAAAATGTTAATTAAAATTGGTGATTGTTTGAACCCATGGTATGGCAACATATCAAGAATATTTCACATGTACATATGTATTACCTCTTTTGAATTTAGAGTCTGTTCAACAGTCTTCACGACAACGACACCATTGTTCAGCTCATCAGTCGCGGACCATGCCCCTTGGGTTGTAACTTGACTAATCCTAGATGTACTTGCAGGTGCAATATTAAGCAGTCTGAACAATACATTGTATTTGTAAGAATGAAGTTGCCCTTATGAACATTAACTTCAAGGTGCGAAAGGTTAATAACAACAAATGCGCAAGAACTGGTACTAACCTGTTTCTAAAACCAAGTACCTCTTCTAACTCTAAGTCAACATGGACCTTAGATATGGAAAAGTTGCTCTTGACAGATGTCTTTCCATTCCAACTTGATGCCTTGAAGTATTGCAACACAACAATAAGTGTAACACCCTCACTACCAAAGCTCACGCTTCCGGCTGTGTGACTCTGATAGCTCGGACATTACGACAACACTTATACTATTTAATACTAAAATATGAGCCTGTTTAAAACTTTAAACCGCAAAGCCGCTACAAAAACACGCGAGGCTCCTCCTCCACTGACTCTTGCACGGGTCTTCCTTCTGATCGCGATGAAGATGAACAGCAACTGACGGCGAGGCGCGGTGGTTGGACAGCGGCGCGGAGCTTCAGCGACAGTGATGCGGATGGCATCTCGCAGTGTTGACGGTGACGACGCGACGGTGGCGGTGGAGCCCAGCACGCTGGCGCGAATCTCCTTCTCTCCTCCTCCCTTCTCCCGCGGCCCTATCTTCCCTATTTCCCCATCTTTCTTTCTTTCTTCTTTCTTTCACGGTGGAGAAAACTATGGGGGTGTGGGCTGTTTGGTGAAAGGTGAGGCGCTGAGGAGAGTGGGGAAGGCTAGGGTTTAGATAAATTAGGTTTAGGGGCAATATAGTAATTTCACATAAAATTGGGAATAATATAGTAATTGAAACCCAAATTAAATCCAACACTATTTGTACATAGAAAATACTATTTGCTCATCAACTTTACAAATTATTTTCAATAAAATGCCCAAATCTAAAAATTAGAAATAATATAATTAATTTCTCTATTTTCCAAAATAGCAGTATTAATATTTAAAATATTAATTATTTAATCCAAATCATATAGAAATCCTTATTATTTCACAACTACCAACTTTATAATTTGAATATAGAAAATAATCCAATAATTGTAAAATTGGATAATAATCTCAATTTATTTCAAATTCAATAAATCAAAACTTGCTTTAATTTTCTTTAATAGAGAAATTTCTGAAATTAAAGCTACAGAAACACTGAATTTGAAATTAGCTAATGATAGCCCTTTTTCAAAGATTTTGGGTCTTACATTCTACCCACCTTATAAAAATTTTCGTCCTCGAAAATTGATACAAAACGAAGGAAATTTCATAACAGTTCACCCTTGAACATATTTAAGGAAGAAGCAAAATATCTCAACATATAAACATATATACAGTTTTCAAATACTTGGATGGTCGTATACATAAAGATACAAAGGTAGGAGTGAGATTGCAAAGCAAACGTTACAAGATAGGCTCAATGCACAAGGTCATATGATCTCAAAGCTTTACAAAAACTTGAGGTGCCAAAATAGGGTGCAAATCAAGATAGGCGTTCACAAAGCAAAGTGGTAATTAGTGTGGTAAAAGGCTGCAAAGCATGTTGGTATTTAAACAGCGGCATAACGTTCGCTGACAATTCTCGTTCCCGCTTCAGAACTTCAATTTCCCAACTCCCCCAATCATTTTATAACCTCATAGCCAATCATAAGCCTAACAATCGCAAACCCGTTCGCAAGGAATAGAACACCCACAACTCATAACGTTTTACACCTACCACTTCACCTTCCATACACACATATCACGTCTTAAAGAACTAACGCATCGCGCTACTACGTCTACAATTTGCACGTGATATCAGAACAATTCTCGAGTCTACTCAGAAGGATACAAGATTTAGAAAGGAGAGTCAAATGTCAAGGGTAGTACTCATAGATTTGAGAGAATGTATCCAATTCTAGATAAACAAGGATACTCAAGTAATGAAGTCTGCTAGACACAATTCCATTGACAACTTCAAAAATAACCCTTGGATCAAGAAAATTCAACAGGACAAATAAGAAGAAAGTCAACGCATTAGCTTGATACCAATTCAAGCTGAGCCAAAGAAGTATGAGATTTACAGAAAAGAATATCTCAAACCCAAGACAAAACTCACAGAACTTAAGAGCATGATTAAAAATACTTCCAAATACATTGTTCTTAAAAGAATCGAAAACTTGCAGAAAAATCACTTCGCAGTTTAAAAGAAAAGTTAAGCAACAAGCCTCCTTCAAGAGAAAAATAAAAGCATAAACGTGGCTTTGCTTTTAATACGCTTTCATGTTGAAGTAGATCATGTAGAGTTTTAAAAACAAAATGCACCTAGATTTGGCTAAGAGCAAAAATATTTTCATCAAATATTTCAGAAAGTTAGTTGGGTGCACAATCTTAACCAAAAGTAGTCACAAAAAAACTCGGAAGAGAAATCAAATGCTTGTTTAAAAATTCCTAAAGTTCATATTCAAACAAGCGTGTATAAAAATTATAGCAAAGATGAAAGAGAAAATTAAACTCTTTTTAGAAAGGAAATTCCGAGGTAAAAATTTGCTTACAATCTGGTAAGGAAATAAGTGGTGCGTTACAAACAAACCGGTTTCCACTGAACAAGGAAGCTTTTCAAAACTTCATTTAAAATAGTGCATGCCAACTTTAAATTAACTTTGTCAAAATTGAACAATAGTTTCAATCTAAATCAAGCAACAGAAAATAAATTCCGTTTAAAACTTCTTACAAGAGAATTCAAAACTTCTTTAAAAGGTTCAAAACAAGACTCCAAAAGTGTTCTTGAAATCACCATCTCAGAAGAACATTCAAGAAGTTTAAGATGTACTAAAAAGAAGTCAAGTCATGCAAGAAAGGATCTTAAACCAAGATAGCTCAAACAAGATCCACTAGGCATGAGATATCAAACAAGCTTTCAATTGATTCAAAAGAATGCAAAAGTCATAGAAAAAGACAACTCAACCATTAGTAATTTCTCATGGATAAATTTTTGACTAAAAACTCTTGTAGAGATAATGAGAGGATAGACGATGCACGAAATTGAAACAAATCAAGCTGACTCACATAAGAGTGAGATTCACAAAAGAGGAAAAACCAAGATCAATGGAAATGTTCACAAAATGTGAAAGATTAGTTAAAAACAAAGTCAAGTATGACATTCATAGAGATGGAAGATTTGATAGAGAATTTAGTCCGTTCATAGGAAGAAAGCTATGAGTCCAACACTTTCGAAAGAACAACAATGGCATAAACCATGTAGTATGCTAAATCAAACTCAAATCAAAATGAATTAAGTAAAGTTTACCAAACGAAACTCAACCTAAGTAAAAGCGAAAAATTCTTTCTTTCCGGAATTTTGAAAAATACCCAAATACATAATCAAATGAAGATGTGCATTGGAACCATAGTAAAATTACTAGAAAGTCAAATTGTAGTTAAAAACAAGTGTAGTTCCGTAAACTAGTAAAAGCACAGACGAGGTATTTGAAATAAATAGTTGTTAAACTGTATAAGAAATCTTCAAAGTTCATATATAGATAAGTATGTATCTAATCAACAGCAATTTTTATAAAATCTCAAAATTGGCTGTGATCACCGTTAAATAAGAGAAAAAACTGAATCAACAATTCCTTTAAGAGTGGAGTTGGAATCCAGAGTAAAATGCACAGTGCATTAGGACAAGTTCAAAGCCATATCAAAGGATACATTAATCAAGAGGAACTCAAACAGAGAAAGATAGATACAACAAGGATTTCAAACAAGCATATGCACTTAAGATCAAATAAGAATGCATATGAATAGAGGAATAGAGTTGGAAAATCAAACTACTTCTCAAGAGGATTAGCAAACAAGAACTTCATGTTAGGATATGAAAGAACAGGTCGATTCAAACAGAATTCAAGACACAACTGAATAGCCTCGAGAAATAGTTTCTAACGTTCCCAAAACCTGCGATTCGCCTTACTCAAAACTCGTATATCATCTATGATAACCCATTAGTACTCTCATATACATAATTCACTAGTATTAAGCCGGCCAAACTTAATACCAAGAATTATGCAATGCAAGACTAACGGCGTCAATCAATAGATCGTCATGTGCATAAAGCTCTAATTCTCGTCATTCGACAAGACCTATTACATGACAAATACTCAGAGTATGCAACTGAAGCATAGTCGGTCCATTCCTCAGGCTCTACATGAAGGACTACTCTGATACCATAATGTAACACCCTCACTACCAAAGCTCACGCTTCCGGCTGCGTGACTCTGATAGCTCGGACATTACGATGACACTTATACTATTTAATACTAAAATATGAGCCTGTTTAAAACTTTAAACCGCAAAGCCGCTCCAAAAATACTTTTGTTCAATAACGTACATCCATAAATACCATACAACTTACAAAGACTCATAAAGGGTACATCCATATATATATATATATATATATATATATATATATATATATATATATATATATATATATATATATATATATATATATATATAAATAACATTACAAGCAGTAACCAATACAATTCCTATCCCTCTTACAGAATATATCAAGATAAAGGCAAGGGTACAACAAGTAGTAATCTAAAGCAATACAGAGCATTTCAACAACTAAATAAACTCTTCATGACTTCTGTGCCCTGGTGCGGTATTTATAACCCACAAACTTACCGGCAAGTGCACCGGGTCGTACCAAGTAATACCTTACGTGAGTAAGGGTCGATCTCACGAGGATTGATGGATTAAGCAACAATAGCGTTTGATAGGATTAGTTAGACAAATAGAAAATAGTGTTGGAAGTTCAAAAGCATTAAAAAGTAAATTCAAAGTTTAAAGACAGGCAAGTAAATAAGTTGGGAAGAAAATATGGAGAAAATAGTTAAGGCTTCAGAGTTATCTATTTTTCCGGATTAACTTTTCTTACTAACTATTTTAAACATGTAGGATTTAATTTATGCCAACTATATGTGACTAGACCCTAATTCCTTAGAACTTTCTAGTCTCCTCTAAAATTCATCAACAGCCAATTCCTTGGTCAATTAATTCCAATTAGAGGGTGATGATCAATTTCCAGTTTATATGCCACACAAACTCTAATTACCCAAAAATAAAAGGATTATATGTCATGTATCCCGTTAAATCCAGATAATTAAAATTTAGGAGAATATGTTTTCAAGCTGTTGTTCAAGTAAAGAGCTTTTCCAAGTTTTACAAGAACTCAAATAGAAAAAGGGTCATACTTCCGTTCCACCCAAATTCATAAAATAAAGAGCGAAAACAATTCTTAAATTATAAATCCACACATAAATTAAAATAGAAAAAGCAATAAAATTAATCCATAGAAATAGACAGAGCTCCTAACCTTAACAGTGGAGGATTAGTTTCTCATAGTTCAGAGTAGAAAACTAGGATTGTAAATTGGGATGGAATGGGATCCTCCCCAGGACCTCTAAAGGAAAGAAAGCTTCCTCCTTTTATAACTAATCCTAATAAATTTAAAATCTAATATCTAAAACTGAAAATTAAAATAATATCTTTTCCTAATTTAAGATTTGAATTTAAATTTGAATTAATTAACAGATCTTCAGTTGATGGGTGGGGACCACTTGTTCTATCCATTCTGCAGCTTCTAATCTGTGTTTTCTGGGCTAAAAATTGAGTTAAAATAGCCCAGAAATCGCCCCCAGCATTTTTCTGCGTTTTCTGCCCGTGGCGCATGTGACGCGTCCGCATCGTCCATGCATTCGCGTCATTTGTGCAGATTCCAGTCCACGCGTTCGCGTCAGGCATGCGATCGCGTCATTGCGATCTCCTCCATTCCGCGCGGTCGTGTGAGCCATGCGTCCGCGTCGGTATTCGCTGGTCATCTCCCTGGTTTCTTCTCTTTCTCTGCAGAAACTTCATCAAATCCATTCGAATGCTACCTAAAATAAATAAAATTGCACAAAACTCAAAATAGCATCCATAGTGGCTAAAATATAATTAATTCTTAATTAAACTCAACAAATTAGATGCAAATTCACTAGGAAAAGATAGGAAAGATGCTCACGCATCACGCCCATATCCTAAAAGGGGAAAAATGTAGGGGGGTGAGAACATCATCCTCGAAAGGGTTCTCAGTAGAGGGTTTTTGGGAATTACTGTAATAGGATACGTGAAGATAAACCGTACCAGTGATTAATAACCGTCTTATGTCCCTTTTTAAAAACAAAGGTTTAGAATAAAAGAGAAATCTGAAATCCTTTTCTAAAAGAGGAAACTGTTTATTTAAAACAATATTCAAAAGCATTTCAAAAGGGTTTATCTATGCTGAACCAAATTAGCCTTTCACACATTTTCAAACCATAACCACAAAACCGAAACCAACCATCGGTCCATCTCAATTCAACCACGGCCCTAGGCCCAAACAATCCAACCAACAACCAATCATCACAATCCAACAGAGTCCCAGTTGCAAACACAGATAGGAAGTTCAAGCACAAACAAACAGTTACAGCAAGTAGAATAAGTAGCAGTTAATCTCAAGTAATCACATAGGCAAACCAAGTACAATATGCACACGCAAACAATGTCACATAGATGCATATGATGCATGCCTGTCCCTAGTGGCTGATGATATCATCTGTCGGTTATAGAGCCAACCCGACAAGTCCTGGTAGCTAACCATTGGACTGTCCATCTGTCGTGTCTCTCCAACTCGAGTTATACTCAATATAAACTTGATCATAATCATGATCCATATCCATCACCCTCACTGGTGAATATTTATTGGGGTGAGCTCATCCGGGGCTTTCACAGTGCCCGGCCACCCTGACGACATAGGGTCAAAAGAGCTTCGAGTCTCAACTTGGAGCACGTGGTGGCTAGCCACTGCTTTCTCCCAGGGAAACTCTTATTTCCGATAGTGGAAGTGCAACATTCACATTTATCAATGATTCAGCATATACATGCATTCAATCTCATCCATGGATCAACATCCATCTCAGCCATTCGACTCACGGTTCAGTCCAGAACCAGCCAATATTCATATCATACTCAGCCATTCTGGCTCACGGTTCAATCCAGAACCAACCAATATTTATAATCATACACAGCCATTCCGGCTCACAACAAAACAGCACTTCCACATTCAACATCATCAATTCATAAAATCAGCATTTAAGCCATAAATCACTTTTTCCCAAATCATTTCACTTTGAAATCAAGTGCCAACTCTTTTCAGCCTTGGCTTTAAAGATCTCATTTCTCAAATCATCTCAGGCTCATAAGCCACTTTTACTCAAGGTAAATTTCCCTTTTAAAACCATGCCACTCTCGGCATCCTCTTTTCAAAACTTCCATAACCATGGAAAGTTAAAGATTCATTTTGAAACATTCAAAATCATCCATCCAACAATGGGATTTTATAACAAAGTTTCTCGGCAAGGTCCCAAGTCCTTAGGGGAGAATAGCATAACTCATTTCGCCAAATTCATTTAAAATCATTAAAACATTGGCTTTCTGATTTGAGTAATAAAATAGGATCTAAGCCAAACCGAGTCACGTAATGATTTACTTCTTTCAAGCCATTTTCTTTACTTAGGCAAAACCAACTTCAACCCCCATGATAAATTCTAGAACGTTTCAACTGTTCAAAATTGTTTTAGTCTTGCAAGAATTCAGAGTTCAAAGAGTACTTAAAACCTTTCTCAAAACATTTCAAAATGAAACTTGTCAATAGACATTTAGGTTCTTTCAACATCATTGAAACTCCTCTAATTGAAACCCTCAAGTCAAATTAAAGGCATTGCCCTTGTCACATTAAAACAGCTTTAAAACATGAGTTTCATCTAAATAACTTTCTCCTGAAAAAGATACAATGTCTTTCTTAAGAAGCAAGACTAAATCACAATTCCCTCTTTAATAATTCATTTCAAAAGCATGAATCATCCTTTTCTTGATATTTCAACTAAAATAGTAGAAGCCTTCAGCTCATCATTTTTCCCAGACAACATTTCAATAAAGACTCGGATTTTATAGAAATTTCGGCAGCATCTCCCCTAAAACTTGGACTTTGCCACCTGGTCCGAGTCCCAACAAAGCCACTCTACAATCCTTTTCCAACAGCCCAAAATCCAAAATCAATTCAAAGGCAAGCCAAAATCCAATAGTTAATCTCAATACCATATTTCAAGAAAACCATTTCAAAAATCAAATAATTATTATCAGCCGAATAAACTCATTTCTAAAGTTTCAAAGAAACGGTTCAGTAACAATCATTCATCAAAAATCAGATCATTTAAAGCAAGTTAGGCTGAATTCAAGAGTGGATTCTATTTTTTCACATTCTCAATAAAATTAACTCAATTCAATTCTCAACGGATTAAACTCGATCTCAAAGCTTTAAAAGAATCAACTTGAAAAGCATTTCATTTCACAAAACCACACAACAATTCAACCAACAGACGTTCATAATCAACCAAGGCAAATCAAGCCATACATAAGGCCGATACAATCACCAAATACACATTCTCTCACATCAGTATCCATATGTAATAATTCCAATATATAAGAATATAGTTTTTGGAAAGTGCCCCTACCTCAAAATGCAAATTCCATAATCCAAACGTCTCACAGAGTCCTTTCTGCCTCAACCCGAACTGACGGCAACCAAAACCTCAGCTCCCAGTCACGTTCGTAATAACCAAAAGCAACACTAATCGCAACATATAATAATCAGGACTCGATCCCACGTTACCAAGACTCATATTCATTAACCAAACACAACAGAATACTAACGCGAGATCATTCGAAACATAATTTCTTATCAAAGTAACACAATGAGGCAGCTGCGATTTCGAACCGGCCCGGCAACAGCTCCGGCGGCGGCCAGAAGCTTCGGTGGATCAACTATAAAAATCGTGCAGCGTTAAAACCTTCTCGAATTCTAAAAAGGCAGAAACCTCAATTAAAACCCTTACCGACAAACTTTTCCGGCGACGGCAGCAGGGTCTCAAGTGGCAGAAGCTCAGTCCGGAGCTCCGGCGGCGATTCCAGAAGTCACAGAACCACTCCCGACGACCAGAATCACAGAGATGCAGCTCCCTTCTCTGGCAGCGACACCTGCGGTGGTGGCTGGTGCAGAAGCTCACAACGCAAGTAGCAACGGCGGCCTGCACCTCTTCCTTTCCTTCAGACCAGATCGAGCGGATCTCTAGCAGTGGCGGCACAGGGACGACAGCGACAGTCCGAGGCGACGGCGACAGCACACGGCGGCGCAGCTCCGCGCGGTGAGTCACACTCCTCCTCGCACGATTCCGACAGCAGCTTGTGGCTGGGCCGAACGGCGGCGAAGCTCAGCCCTTTGAACGGCAGTCGCGCGGAACTCAGCCCCTCTTCTTCAAGCTTGACGGTGACACGCGAGGCTCCTCCTCCACTGACTCTTGCGCGGGTCTTCCTTCTGATCGCGATGAAGATGAACAGCAACTGACGGCGAGGCGCGGTGGTTGGACAGCGGCGCGGAGCTTCAGCGACAGTGATGCGGATGGCATCTCGCAGTGTTGACGGCGACGACGCGACGGCGGCGGTGGAGCCCAGCACGCCGGCGCGAATCTCCTTCCTCTCCTCCTCCCTTCTCCCGCGGCCCTATCTTCCCTATTTCCCCATCTTTCTTTCTTTCTTCTTTCTTTCACGGTGGAGAAAACTATGGGGGTGTGGGCTGTTTGGTGAAAGGTGAGGCGCTGAGGAGAGTGGGGAAGGCTAGGGTTTAGATAAATTAGGTTTAGGGGCAATATAGTAATTTCACATAAAATTGGGAATAATATAGTAATTGAAACCCAAATTAAATCCAACACTATTTGTACATAGAAAATACTATTTGCTCATCAACTTTACAAATTATTTTCAGTAAAATGCCCAAATCTAAAAATTAGAAATAATATAATTAATTTCTCTATTTTCCAAAATAGCAGTATTAATATTTAAAATATTAATTATTTTATCCAAATCATATAGAAATCTTTATTATTTCACAACTACCAACTTTATAATTTGAATATGGAAAATAATCCAATAATTGTAAAATTGGATAATAATCTCAATTTATTTCAAATTCAATAAATTAAAACTTGCTTTAATTTTCTTTAATAGAGAAATTTCTGAAATTAAAGCTACAAAAACACTGAATTTGAAATTAGCTAATGATAGCCCTTTTTCAAAGATTTTGGGTCTTACAATAAGGGGTTCTTCCCTTACATCTTCTAAGTGTGGAAGGAGGTGATCAACCATTTCTCCGAATAGAGTACAACCAATCTTGTTGCCCTTGTTAAAGAAACCAAAATGAAAAAAGATTATAAATTTGACTATTTTCATCATATGATATATATTTATTTAATAGTAATATATCTTTGGGTTTGGGATCATACTCTAAATCTTCCAAAACAACTGCCAATCGCCTAGTTTCTTTTCCTTTGCTGGTAACCAACTCTCATGGATCTTCTTTCCCAACAACCTCTGCAATCATGTCTAGAAAGAAAACACATTGAGTATAGTCAAAATCTGGGGATGGAAACATTTAAGTAATAAACACCAAGATAACTTCCAAATTTTTTGCCAACAATATAGTATACACATATTAAGATAGCTTTCAGTAACGCATTTCGAACTAACCAAACAGTTCGGTATTGTCAAGCTTTTTAGCATTTAGTAACTCAGGAATAGTCTTCAATCGAAATGCTTCAAGGGAATAGCTTGGATTTTCAACTGGACTTACAATGGTCCTATGGGAGAAAGTGAGGACCCACTTTACTGAAGTTACCCGAGACTTGATCTTGTTATCAACAACTGTGAAGTTACTCATCACATACATGCAGAACTCTCGGATGTTACCCAACCACTTTTTCAAAACCGGGTTAGGAATTGAAGCATGAATCCTATCACCCTGAAAGATGTTTAGTTGGAATAGTCAATAATCAAAAGAGGGTCAAAAAATATAAATACCATTACAAAGGATTTTTTTTAATAACATACCTTAATATCCTGAAGAATCATCTCAATTGATCCCACTTCTTTCTCATTGAACTTGCTAGGACTCTCCCAGAGTCTTACCACGTATACCTTGAAATTCCAGGTTAATTTTTTTGCATTGACATCACATAGGTAATCATAACATTCAGCCATTTTTGTGATTTGTACCAAAGAGAAAGATGAAACTATTTCTATTTTTCAAGAGATGGGAACAAAATATTTTAAAGAGGGGTAAAATGTGGGTTTGCATCAAACAGCTCTATTTATATTGATGTCCCACTTATTATTTTATTTGAAATTAATTTTTTTATTTTTATTTTTATATTATACATTTGCCAAGAATATGCTATTGCCACTTGGCATGTATTGGCCACTAACATTTGTCAAACAAATAACTGCTCCACTTGTCAAATACTTAATCATCTAATGCTCTCCTATTATATATAGGAAGATAAGAGCATACAGTTAACATAAAATGGCGGAGTATTACTAATATCATACTACAATTTTAAAAATCTGCATGACGATCAAGATAGGAACAACCAAAGTAAACATGCATAGTAACCAATGATAAAATAGGCCTTTAACTTACAGCTAATTCAATAGTTAGTTGTGATAGACTATACAAATATTTTTAATTATTCAATATCAAATACACATCATAGTTCTTTTATTGTATAATAAATAAACAATTATATTATTTGGTAATGTGCAAGTTATCGACAAACTAATTCTATAAAGGTAGAGACCATTGTCAAAACATGTAAAGAAATTTATAAAAGCATACTATGCAAGCATTAGACCTAAAACATAAACCTTCATTTCTCAAACACTTAAGTGAAGTTGTTGTGTGTTGCCTGTCAAAAATGAGTGAATATCTCCCAAACGAATTCCTCTCCCACACCTCAATGATGACATTGTCTGAAAATTTTTTGTCAAGGCAGACCCCAAAACAGTTGGCAAATGCAGAACTTTGAGCAAGATATGGTGCCACCGACTCTCGATGTCATTGTTCATCAAGCAAAATTTTCAGGCGAACAAGAATAAGTACAGGAGTATTATTGTTGGAGTTGGGTATCCCCCAAATGACGAGAGATGTCATTAGTTTCTAATGGCCAATTTAGATGATGGTGCGCAGTCTCAACTCAATATACACATTAATATCAACCATTTCGGATTCTGTACACCAATACGTATAGGATCTCTGTAGCATCTTCAATAAAGAAAAAGTCTCATACACCAACCTTTGGTGACGTATATCCACTCTTAAGAAAAGAATGCACTAGGTTATCCATCAGGCGTGAAACTCTGCAAAAGTATGAATAGTATTATAAAGACAGAACTTTACATTGATGATTAAAAACAAAATAAATCATATATATCATAATGTAAAACATGGATAGTTGTGCAAGAAAAAAACTAATCTTTTGATTGCAGAGGGAAATTACTATAGTAGAGACTTTACCACTAATGGTTTTAAGAGGGATGCATATATAAAAATTGTAAGAACCGGAATAACCGCTTTAATAAACTAATAATTTAATGGCCCAGAATAAGTTTGGAAACTTAGAAATAATAATTAAAAAATATAGAGGTAAAATTTGAATTCAATCATTTTTCTAAGTGGGAAAATGTATCTTTTGCGAAAATTTTTTATAAAAACGCGTATCGGCACTTAACCCGACAATACTGGCTCTAGTATGACCGATACCGCATATTAAGAAAAATAAGATTTTGAAAATTGAATTTATTATTTTGGAAAGACAAAAATAATTTAGAATTGAAAACCGGACACTAATTCTAAAGGTTTTGGCCCAAAGTGGGCCAAAACGGACCGAAAATGCTAATGGGTTGGACTGGAAGCCCAACATATAAATACACATTTAATGAAATTTTAGCTCATTTCAGCACACCCAAAGAGTGAGGGGCGCTGTTTTGAGAGAAGGAAGAAGAGAGGAGAAGTTACTATTCATCTCCTCCTTCATTTGGCCATAACTTGAGCTACAGAGTACCGATTGACGAACTGTTTGCGGTCACGCGTCGCTCTCATTGAGCCCGTCATTTAACAGAGCTTTACTCATAAGAACTCGTGTCTCATGCTCCAGTTTCCTGTCCTAACATTTTTGCATTTTTGAGTAGATTTTTGTGTTTTGGTTGTTTAGGGATGATCTAGCATTAGATTATTATTGAATTTTATCCTTAATATTGTTGGGTAAGCTTGATAGTTGGTAAGTTTTGGAAGTGGTGTTGGTGCTTGAGGCTTGTTGATCTTGTTGGAATCAAGCTTTGGGTGTTTGTACTTTTTGGGAAATCGGCCAAGGTATGGTTTCGATTTTCTCTATGTAATATGTAATATTTCTGGACACTTAGGCTAGTGGACCATATGATAGGATTGAAATGATTGTTGATAATTGTTGGATTGATGATGTATGATGATTTTGATGAATGTGATGATTTTGATGAGAGTGTGATGACTGGATATTTGCACAACACAAATTCCTTCGGCAAGTGTATCGAATTGCTAAGTAATAACTCACTGTTGAGTGAGGTCGATCCCACAGGGATTGATGGACTAAGAAACTTTAGTTAGGTGATTTATCTAGTCAAGCAAATATTTGATGATTTTGTATAATTGAATGAACATAATGTAATTGACAACGACAGTAAATATGCTAAATTAAATTGCTGAAGAATAAAGAGCTGAAAGTAAATTGTGAAAGGTAAATGGCGGAAACTTAAATGACAAGAAACTAAAGAGCTGAAACTTAAATGACAAGAAAGTAAAAGCAAGAATGTAAATAGCAATGAAAGATAAAATTGCATGAAATGTAAATGGGTTATAGGTGCTGGGAATCAAAGATAACAAGAGATTCAAAGTAATTGAAAGGAATAGCAACAATGGGTGAGATTCATTAGGGATTGAAGACATTGTAATCCTTCATGAACTAATGGGTCTCACTCCTTCTCAATCATATAAAGTAGATCTATGGCGGATTGTCAATAATTGAGTTCTAATTCCTTGGCAACTCAATTTCTCTTAACACAATCAATTGCTAATTTCTTGATCTAATTGTTCATGAGAAGAGGTTAAGCTCAAGTTTCTAATCCATAAGCCACACAACCCTTAGGACCTCAATTCAAAGAGGTTTTATGTCACATACCAACTAAGAATGTGTTGATCAAAAGAGTTATGAGGGAGAAGTTTCAAACTGAATCCTATTATCCCTTTTCCAAGGCTCACATAGAGATTCAAGTATATCCAAACCCCCTTCCGGTAGTGAATGGATCTATGAAGTACAAAAGCTTTCCCTTAGCCACAACAAGCGGATTAAGAAGAAGAAGAATTGCATTAATTCATTAGAATTACAATAGAGCTCCTCCCCCTAATGATGTGGGGTTTAGTTCATCATCGCTCTGGAAAACTCAGAAAAAATAAAGTACATGAAAAGTAAAACTAAGTACAATGAAGAAAGAAAAGTAGTCAGAGTTTCCCAATTCGGATCTCCAATCCTCTGATCCTCCTCTTTCTAAGTTCAAAACTCTTCCTATATATACTACTCTTCTGATCTTCAAGTTAGTCTTCAAGTATTTAGTGGGCCCTTGGCCTTAACTGAAACAGTGAGGGAAATGTGAAGCCCTTCTCATAGCGTTGGCACTAGCGTTAACAATGTTATCAATGTTGCATTCTGGCGTTAATACTGGCGTTAGTGTGCTAACGCTGCCACCAACGCCAGCGCCTGTTGTGTGTACGCATGTTGACTTGTGTGTTCGCATCCTTGTAAGTTTTGCCTCATGTTGCGTACACACACTATTTCGTGCGTACGCATACTGACCAATTTTCCTCTGGTGCGCACACACACTGCTTCGTGCGTACGCACACTAGCCAAATCTTCTAACCCCAACTCGTGCTTTGATCGAAGACGTTAGTGTGTTAACGTTGGTGGCCTTAGCACACTAATGTTGGGCACAACGTTAGCACTGGTGTTGGTGTGCTAACGTTGCCCATTAACGCTCCCTTCCTTTTTGCCCAACGTTGACACTGGCGTTAGTGGACTAATTTTGCCACTAACTCCAGCTTCTTCTTCTCCCTTGGCCATGTTAACGCTGGTGTTAATGGGCTAACTTTGCCACTAACACTAGCTTCTTCTTCCTTGGCAACGTTGGCACTGGCGTTAGTGGGCTAACTTTGCCACTAACGCCAGCTTCTTCTTGCCTTCCTCTACTTCTTCTTTGCCTGTCATCAATCAAACAAGTGCATCAAAATTTTGCCATAATCACAAGATAATGCATCATTCATTGCATCAAGTAGTTCTTGCATAAATCTCATGAAAATGATTATAATTCACTAATGTTTGATGAATCAAGACATGCATAAGTAACTCATCCAAATGCTTGCTTATTGATGAAGATAATGCATGAAACTAGCCTAAAACATGCTAAAAATGGCTTGTGAAACTAGCCAAGATGCCCTAGCATCAGAGTGTGATGTTGAGTATTGATACTGGGGTTGAATAATGATAATTGTGAGGATTGAATATGAGATAGGATGAATGATGTTTATGATTGGTTAAATTGAGCAAAATTGTTGATATTGATACCTTGATTTGGAAGTTTGTTAAGTTTTGTTGAATTATGGTGGAAAGATTGAGTGAAATAGAGGTTGAGTTGATTGAAGTGTAATAGAATGGTAAAGTGTAGTATGTGATAGTGTTTTGTGATGAAATTGGGTATGTTTTGGTTTGGTTTGGTTTTGGAATTTGGAAACTAGAGAACTTTGATGTTTTTGTGTAAAACTTGATTTTTGGTGAACTTTGGTGGATCATAAATTGATTCTTAGACATTGAAATTGAATGATTTTTATTTCAAATTAAAGATGATTTCAAGAGCTTTAAAATGATATAAAGTTTGAGGAAAATAGAGTTTTGTAGAGGAAGTTATGAGCATTTGAAGTTTGGTATAAAAATCTGATTTCTGCAGCTTTAAGATTTTTCTAAGTTTATTACAGCATGCGTACACGACCATTACACGCAACACGAGTATTCCCTTCAGGTTGGAACACTCGCGTATGCTTGCAGGTGCCGCATACGCAGACACGCAGTTTTTCAACGTGTGCGTATGCACGGCAGGGGTGTGCATACACACAGATCTTGTTTTGTTAAAAAATAGTTTTCTTCATTTTCAATTGGTTCTCTAGCTTTCTAAACTTTTTTAATTACTGTTTAAGATTTCTATCTAGTAATTAGGCCCTAAGACTATTAGAGATGAGTTAGAAAATGAAATTGATGAATTTCTGTTATAATTTTAGAAGACGGTGATTTAGGCTTGGGAAGTTCTGTGGATGGAATGGCTGGAGTGTCTGGGCGGAGTGTTGAGGTGATTATGACTTGAGAAACATGAATGATTATGGCTAATAAGATTAGTATAAGTGGACTTGTGCTATGAGCAGTGATCTTTGAGATTGAGTATATGATTGTGATATGCATTGTTCTCCGTCGTAGAGGCTGTGGTAGTCTCCCGCCTACATTTAGATGTGAGGGCTGTGGCAGTCTCCTGCTCACATGACATGCATTGATTTGGTAAGTTGCTATGTGCCTCGGGCAAGGGTTGTGGCAGTCTCCCGCTTGTCGAGGTAGCGGTAACGGCATAGGGGCTGAGGCAGTCTCCCGCTTACGTTGAAATGTGAGGGTTGAAGCTGAGCTCCCCACTCACATTTTTCTCTGGTTGCAAGGTGGTAGGACACTATCCCACGGAATCATACGGCATCCAGAGGAAGGTGGTAGGGCACTGATGAGCGGATAATTTATACGCTTTTTGACATTGTTTTTAGTATGTTTTTAGTAGGATCTAGTTACTTTTAGGGATGTTTTCATTAGTTTTTATGTTAAATTCACATTTCTGGACTTTACTATGAGTTTGTGTGTTTTTCTGTGATTTCAGGTATTTTCTGGCTGAAATTGAGGGACTTGAGCAAAAATCAGATTCAGAGGTTGAAGAAGGACTGCTGATGCTGTTGGATTCTGACCTCCCTGGACTCAAAGTGGATTTTCTGGAGCTACAGAACTCGAAATGGCGCGCTTCCAATTGCGTTGGAAAGTAGACATCCAGGGCTTTCCAGAAATATATAATAGTCCATACTTTGGCCAAGAATTGACGACGTAAACTGGCGTTCAACGCCAGCCTTCTGCCCAAATCTGGCGTCCAGCGCCAGAAAAGAATCCAAAACCAGAGTTGAACGCCCAAACTGGCACAGAAACTGGCGTTCAACTCCACAAATGGCCTCTGCACGTGCAACACTCAGGCTCAGCCCAAACACACACCAAGTGGGCCCCGGAAGTGGATTTATGCATCAATTACTTACTCATGTAAACCCTAGTAGCTAGTTTATTATAAATAGGACCTTTTACTATTGTATTAGACATCTTTGGATTACCTTATGATCCTTTGATCACGTTTTAGGGGGCTGGCCATCTCGGCCATGTCTGGACCTTCCACTTATGTATTTTCAACGGTAGAGTTTCTACACTCCATAGATTAAGGTGTGGAGCTCTGCTGTTCCTCAAAGATTAATGCAAAGTACTACTGTTTTCTATTCAATTCATCTTATTTCGCTTATAAGATATCCATTCGCACCCAAGAACGTGATGAAGGTGATGATTATGTGTGACGCTCATCACCATCTCCCCTATGAACGCGTGCCTGACAAACACTTCTGTTCTACATGAAATAAGCTAGAATGAATATCTCTTAGATCTCTTAACCGGAATCTTCGTGGCGTAAGCTAGAATGATGGCGGCATTCAAGAGAATCCGGAAAGTCTAAACCTTGTCTGTGGTATTCCGAGTAGGATTCAATGATTGAATGACTGTGACGAGCTTCAAACTCGCGAGTGCTGGGCGTTGGTGACAGACGCAAAAGGAGGGTGAATCCTATTCCAGCATGATCGAGAACCGACAGATGAATGGCCGTGCTGTGACAGAGCATGTGAGCATATCTTTCACTGAGAGGAGGGGATGTAGCCACTGACAACGGTGATGCCCTTGCATAAAGCCAGCCATGGAAAGGAGTAAGATTGATTGGATGAAGATAGCAGGAAAGCAGAGGTTCAGAGGAACGAAAAGCATCTCCATTCGCTTATCTGAAATTCCTACCAATGAATTACATAAGTATCTCTATCCTTATTTTATTATATAATATTCGAAAACACCATTATCACTTTATATCTGCCTGACTGAGATTTACAAGGTGACCATAGCTTGCTTCATACCAACAATCTCCGTGGGATTCGACCCTTACTCACGTAAGGTATTACTTGGACGACCCAGTGCACTTGCTGGTTAGTTGTATCGAAGTTGTGACATATTATGAATGTGTAATCACGATTACGCATACCAAGTTGCTCACGTGCCAGGAATAGTTTGAGCCTGGACATCACAATTTCGTGCACCAGGCACTCATCCCTCGAAATTATTCCTCCTGAGTATACGTAACAGAGAGACTAATCCGGGAGTTGCCGATCGAATTTTGTGTCGGGATTGGCACTATAACTGACAAGTGATATCACGAGCCAAATAGGATAGATATTCATCATATGCATCTTCTACTTATTTGTTTGCTTTGCTTAATTTCGGTTATGCTTAAATGAACCACGTGTTTACTTGCTAATTGTTCTACTTGTTGTACATGTACTTTACTTGTGCTTTAATTGTATGAAATTACTTGTGTTTTCTGTTGGGATTGAGGAGATTCGGTAGGCGGTGGCAATAGGATCGCATGGAGCTTAGGCTGACGAAGGCTGTGGGACAGTGGTGCTATGTTAGTTAGAAATTCCTTAAGTTAGAATACCCTATTTACGGTTTAAGTTAATTATTTGTTTCAAGGTTGAATATTCTGTATCAATGTGAAGTTCTAGGATTGCCTTTGGCATCCCAAAACCTTATATCTTACATCACTGGACACTGTTACCATACTGAGAACCTCTGATTCTCATACCATATATTGTTGTTGTTTTTCAGATGCAAGTCACAACCCACCACGGTGAGTTTACGGATACGGTGACAGAGCGGAGGATGATCTTCCTTATGTTTTATTTCACTTTACTTTTGTTGTAGTATTCTCTCACCTTTTGTATATTTAACGTTTTTGCCTTAGAGGCTTTATTTCTAAAAAACTTTGAGAGATAGGCTGTTGCTGTTTTAAACTTCAAAACTCTGTTGTATTGTCTGTATTTGACTAGCCGGCCTAAACTCCGCAGGCTGTGACTAGTCCTCTTTTTTTATATCATACTTATATATATCTGGTTCACATTAGTTATTACCTTGTGTATCCTGGAGCTATCTATAAGGCTTTATATATATTATGTCTTGTTATGTTCGTACCTACGCGCTTAGTTACCGTGTGTGAACATTTCGTGCTTTGTAATTCCACATATGCGTCTTTGAGCTTTTATTCCTTCATCGGGCTCCTACTATTACTATTTCTTTCTATATATATAGTATGGTATGAGCTTTAGAACTGTCGTGGCATTTTGTTATCCTTTGCTTTACGGCTAGAGGTAAGGCTTAAGGTGATAGGGTGTTACAGAAATATAATAGGCCTGATACAACTCTAATAAAATTGACATGTAAGATAGAAATGCCAATGAAAGATATCGGTGTCCTAAAACTATTACTTTAAAAGGTTTTGTGTCATGTTAGGAAAAGTAGCAATATTTCACTAATATAAGAGCATACAATTAACATAAAATGGTGGAGTATTACCAATATCATACTACAATTTTAAAAATATGCATGACGATCAAGATAGGAACAACCAAAATAAACATGCACGGTAACCAATGGCAAAATAGGCCTTTAACTTATAGCTAATTCAATAGTTAGTTGTGCTAGACTATACAAATATTTTTAATTATTTAATAGTCAAATACACATCATAGTTCTTTTACTGTATAATAAATAACAATTATATTATTTGGTATTGTGCAAATTATCGACAAACTAATTTTATAAAGGTAGAGACCATTGTCAAAACATGTAAAAAGATTTATAAAAGCATACTATGCAAGCATTAAACCCAAAACATAATCCTTCATTTCTCTAACACTTAAGGGAAGCTGTTGTGTGTTGCATGTAAAAAATGAGTGACATATCTCCCAAAAGAATTCCTCTCCCACACCTTAATAATGACATTGTCTGAAAATTTTTTGTCAAGGCAGACCCCAAAACAGTTGGCAAGTGCAGAACTTTGAGCAAGATATGGTGCCTCCGACTCTCAACGCCATTGTTCATCGAGCAAAATTTTTAGGCGAACAAGAATAAGCACAGGAGTATCATTGTTAGAGCTGGGTATCCCCCAAATGACAAGAGATGTCATTGGTTTCTAATGGCCAATTTAGATGATGATGCGCAATCTCAACTCAATATACCCATTAATATCAACCATTTTGGATTATATACACTGATAGGTATAGGATCTCTGTAGCATCTTCAATAAAGAAAAAAGTCTCATACACCAACCTTTAGCGACGTATATTCACTCTTAAGAAAAGAATGTACTAGGTTATAAAATTAGGGAGCAGTCACGGTTTTCTTAGTATCAGATTAGTTCCAAAACCCATAAAAATATATGATTTATATCATTAGAAACTTGAATTCGTTATGAACGTGTGAATATAAAATTTACATGATTCCGAGTCCGTTTGTTATATTAATTATTAAATAGAAAAATAGTCACTAAGAAGGCATCAATCTGCTAAAAGAAAGAGTTAAAAGTATTGAGTGATGATTAAAGTAAAGCCCAAGATGCCATGGGAATCTGTTATTGGCTGCATTTATTTTTGAGAACAGGACAAGATAAGACACTGAGAACAAGACATAAAGAACAGAGACACAAAATTTTGTGTTCTTGTATTCTGTTTGGTGATAAAATAGAATAAATTATGAAAATCTAATTTATTCTTATTTTTTTCATTCAATAAATTTGAGACAAAAAATATAATAATAAAAAAATATAATTATGAAAAATTAACAAGAATAATAAAAGAAAAAATAAAAAATAAGTTGTGTCTCTTGTTAATGTTTTCGTGTCCTTCCTGTCAGGATGGACACAATATACACTAATTCAGTGTCTTTGGATGCATTGTCTCTGTCCATGTCTCCTTTGTTAAACACGATTTTGTGTCTCTGTGTCTTTGTCTTAGTGTCCTATTTCTGTAAACAAACGCAGCCATAGGGACGCTTACTATATATAGCTCAGTGGGAATGGCGATATGTATCGCTCACTTGAGACTATGAGTACGGCCTAGTGAGGACCGCGATACTTAATACTCACTTGAGACTGGAAGAATGATTCCCATGAGAACAACAATACATAACACTCATAGAAGGAATGTTTTCTGAGATAGGGACGGCGATACGTAACGCCTATTTCAGGAATGTTGTCGGGTGCGGATAACCAACCGACACGTGAGCTCATGGCCTGCACTAGGAAAGGCATGCGCCATATTGTTTACACATGTGAATTACTTTTGATTGTTTACTATAGCTTTCTACTTGTCTGTGATTATTTCTATTTATCTGCTATATAATTGTACTCTGTTGCGATTTTCTGTTTAGCGAGAACCTAGAAACCAAGACCCTAGGATCCATTTTTCCCATTTACCCTACTAGAAATCTTAGGTTTTCATCCTCTTTCTTCCCACGTTCACAGATGGGATCAACAGTGATATTCTTTGAGGTTCCTCTTGTCTTGAGCTATGAAAACCCTGAGCAGGGTGGAGTCTTCATGTGGGGCATGCCAAGAACCTGCATCTATGCTTTACGCGATCGTGATTTTAGATTCTCTGTACATAGCCCGTATTTTGATCCAGACATGCCATACGAGTCTTACCTGCATCTATGCTTTTGTAGTATTTTAGAGGGATATGATCTTCCAGTAGATCGGTTCTAGTTTAGGAGACCCGTGTGAGGGTTGGGACTGGTTTTTCATATTTTGTCTATGTATATATTTGATGTAGTTACTCTGTATTTGGCATGTACTTTTCGACTCATGTTATATATATATATATATATATATATATATATATATATATATATATATATATATATATATATATATATATATATATATATATATATATATTATCTATCCTCATATATCTATCCTGTAATATTACTGCGATTATTATTATGTGGTTGTGTTCTTATCTTATCTTTTTCAAAATTTGATTTCAAAATATTTTCTCTAACTTCCCAACTTCTTATCTTTTCAAATTTGTTTCAACTAACTAACTAACTTTTTGTTTGTTTCTTAACTTTTTCAAAACTACCTAACTAACTCTCTCTCTCTAATTTTCGAAAATATCTTCCCTCTTTTTCAAAAATTTCTTTTTTATTAACTAATTATTTTTATTTTTTATTTAAAAAAAAAATTTCGAAAAAAAAAAAATACTAAACTTTTTCAAAAACTATTTTCAAAAATCACTAACTCTTTTTCAAAAATTGTTTTCGAAAATTCACTTCCCCCTCTCATCTTCTTCTATTTGTTTATTGATATACTAACATCTTTCCTTCAACTCTCCAAAAATCCGAACCCCCTCTCTCTCTGAGTTCAGATTTTCTTCCCTTCTTTTCTTCTACTAACACAAGGATCCCTATACTGTGGTATAAAGGATCCATATTATTATTACTATTTTTTCTGTGCCATCTTCTTTGTCATATGAGCAGGAGCAAGGACAAGAACATTATTGTTAAAGCAGATCCAGAACCTGAAAGGACTCTGAAGAAAAAAATTTAAGAGAAGCTAAAATACAACAATCCAGAGATAACCTTTCAGAAATTTTCGAACAGGAAAAGGAGATGGCAGCCGAAAATAATAATAATACAAGGAAGATGCTTGGTGACTTCACTGCACCTAATTCCAATTTACATGGAAGAAGCATCTCCATTCCTGCCATTGGAGCAAACAACTTTGAGCTGAAACCTCAATTAGTTTCTCTGATGCAGCAGAACTGCAAGTTTCATGGACTTCCATCTGAAGATCCCTTTCAGTTCTTAACTGAATTCTTGCAGATATGTGATACTGTTAAGACTAATGGAGTAGATCCTGAAGTGTACAGGCTCATGCTTTTCCCTTTTGCTGTAAGAGACAGAGCTAGATTATGGTTGGATTCTCAACCCAAAGACAGCCTGAACTCTTGTGATAAGCTGGTCACGGCTTTCTTAGCCAAGTACTTTCCTCCTCAAAAGCTGAGCAAGCTTAGAGTGGATGTTCAAACTTTCAAACAGAAAGAAGGTGAATCCCTCTATGAAGCTTGGGAAAGATACAAACAGTTGACCAAAAAGTGTCCTTCTGACATGCTTTCAGAATGGACCATCCTGGATATATTCTATGATGGTTTATCTGAGCTATCAAAGATGTCACTGGATACCTCTGCAGGTGGATCCATTCACCTGAAGAAAACGCCTGCAGAAGCTCAAGAACTCATTGACATGGTTGCTAATAACCAGTTCATGTACACTTCTGAGGGGAATCCTGTGAGTAATGGGACGCCTATGAAGAAGGGAGTTCTTGAAGTTGATACTCTGAATGCCATATTGGCTCAGAATAAAATATTGACTCAGCAAGTCAATATGATCTCTCAGAGTCTGAATGGAATGCAAGTTGCATCCAACAGTACTCAAGAGGCTTCTTATGCAGAAGAAGCTTATGATCCTGAGAACCCTGCAATAGCAGAGGTAAATTACTTAGGTGAACCTTATGGAAACACCTATAACTCATCATGGAGAAATCATCCAAATTTCTCATGGAAGGATCAAAAGCCTCAACAAGGCTTTAATAATGGTGGAAGAAACAGGTTTAGCAATAGCAAGCCTTTTCCATCATCCACTCAGCAACAGACAGAGAACTCTGAACAAAATGCTTCTAATTTAGCAAACTTAGTCTCTGATCTGTCTAAGGCCACTGTAAGTTTCATGAATGAAACCAGGTCTTCCATTAGAAATTTGGAAGCACAAGTGGGCCAGCTGAGTAAAAGGATCACTGAAATCCCTCCTAGTACTCTCCCAAGCAATACAGAAGAGAATCCAAAAGGAGAGTGCAAGGCCATTGACATAAGCGCCATGGCCGAACCTGTAAGGGAAGGAGAGGACGTGAATTCCAAGGAGGAAGACCTCCTGGGACGTCCAGTGATCAATAAGGAGCTTCCCTCTGAGGAACCAAAGGACTCTGAGGCTCATCTAGAGACCATAGAGATTCCATTAAACCTCCTTATGCCCTTCATGAGCTCTGATGAGTATTCCTCTTCTGAAGAGAATGAGGATGTTACTGAAGAGCAAACTGCCAAGTTTCTTGGTGCAATCATGAAGCTGAATGCCAAATTATTTGGCATTGATACTTGGGAAGTTGAACTTCCCTTGTTCATCAATGAACTAAGTGATCTGGATCAACTGACATTGCCTCAGAAGAGACAGGATCCTGGAAAGTTCATAATATCCTGCACCATAGGCACCATGATCTTTAAGGCTCTGTGTGATCTTGGTTCAGGAATAAACCTCATGCCCCTCTCTGTAATAGAGAAACTGGGAATCTATGGGGTGCAAGCTGCTAAAATCTCATTAGAGATGGCAGACAGCTCTAGAAAACAGGCTTATGGACAAGTAGAAGACGTATTAGTAAAGGTTGAGAGCCTTTACATCCCTGCTGATTTCATAGTCCTGGATACTGGAAAGAAAGAGGATGAATCCATCATCCTAGGAAGACCTTTCCTGGCCACAGCAAGAGCTGTGATTGATGTTGACAGAGGTGAAATATTCCTTCAATGGAATGAGAACTCCCTTGTGTTTAAAACTCAAGGATCTCCCTCTGCAACCATGGAGAGGAAGCAGAAAAAGCTTCTCTCCAAGCAGAGTTAACCAGAGCCCCCACAGTCAAACTCTAAGTTTGGTGTTGGAGAGTCTCAACAAAGCTCTGCACATCTGTGAGGCTCCATGAGAGCCCACTGTCAAGCTATTGACATTAAAGAAGCGCTTGTTGGGAGGCAACCCAATGTTTATCTAACCCTATCATTCTTGTTTTTCATGTTTTCTTAGGTTCATGATCATGTGGAGTCACAAAATAAATATAAAAATTGAAAACGGAATCAAAAATAGCAGAAGAAAAATCACACCCTGGAGGAGCATCTGTCTGGCGTTCAGCGCCAGAACAGAGCATGGTTCTGGCGCTGAACGCCCAAAATAGGCATCTTATGGGCGCTGAACGCCAGAACAGATATGGTTCTGGTGTTCAACGCCAAAAATGGCAGACAAATGGGCGTTGAACGCCCAAAATGGCCACCAACCTGGCGCTGAACGCCCAGAGTTGTGTGCAAAGGCATTTTACATGCCTAATGGGTGCAGGGATATAAATCCTTGACACCTCAGGATCTGTGGACACCACAGGATCATCTCAGGATCTGTGAACCCCACAAGATCCCCACTTTACCTCCTCATAATCCTAGTTTTTATTTCCACATCTTCTTCTTCATCTATTCCTTCTTCTTTTGCTCGAGGGCAAGCAACATTCTAAGTTTGGTGTGGTAAAACAATTATGTAAAGGATCTATAGCTCAGTGGTAGAACATGTGGCTGCAAATCAAGAGATCCCTGAGATACCTCAGGAGATGCACTTCCCTCCACGTAATTATGGGAAGTAACTGAGGATAGAAATACCAAAAATCACTAGGAATCAAGCCACAAAGGCAAGGAAAAGACATAGAAGAGCTCAAGAACATCATTGAAACGCCATCATCACTAAGGTGGATTCATTCCTTGCTCTTATTTCTTCTGTTTTTCGTTTTTATATGTTATGTGCTTATATATGTTTGTGTCTTCATTACATGATCATTAGTAGTTAGTAACTATGTCTTAAAAATATGAATGTCCTATGAATCCATCACCTCTCTTAAATAAAAACTGTTTTAATTTAAAAGAACAAGAAGTACATGAGTTTCGAATTTATCCTTGAACTTAGCTTAATTATATTGATATGGTGACAATGCTTCTTGTTTTCTGAATGTATGATTGAACAGTGCATATGTCTTTTGAAGTTGTTGTTTAAGAATGTTAAATATGTTGGCTCTTGAAAGAATGATGACTAGGAGACATGTTATTTGATAATCTGAAAAATCATAAAAATGATTCTTGAAGCAAGAAAAAGCAGCAAAGAACAAAGCTTGCAGAAAAAAAAATAGGCGAAAAAAAAAATTTAGAAGAAAAAGAAAAAAGCAAGCAGAAAAAGCCAAAAGCTCTTAAAACCAAGAGGCAA